>NC_085875.1:9324365-9359365 GCF_034702125.1 Engraulis encrasicolus | reverse complement strand
CTAACCCCTACTGGAAGCTTAATTCAATTTTGATTGTTTATTACCACATCTTAGTAAGTTCAACTATTATATATCTTGATGATCAGACACCTTGCTTATTTTTCTGTTTACATCCCATATCATGAAATTTTCCCTTATTCACATTAATCCAATGGGAAGTATGAGGTGAAACATCAGAAGGCATGACTGTGGAAAAGAAAACATCTTAAAGTATTAGCATAGTTGTCACCATTAGCTCAATGTTAGGCTACATAAAAGATAAATAGGCTAGTTAGCCATGTAAATAAGAATTTGGAGCGTTCAGATCTTCTAGAATTTCTTCAAGGCAAAATTCACATCACAATCAACTACTATTCTTCTACTGAATACAAAACATATTTGAGGAATCTTCTTCATCAGAGTCCCTCAGAGTCATGGACTCTGATGAAGATAGTTTCCCATCGAAATGTTAGTCCCTAGTATGTTGTGCGCTTGATTAAAAAAGAAAAGCATCTCATCTGTGCTGCTCCGGTGTCCTCTCTTCGTTCAAGATGATCTGTCTCTCTCCCATTGATGCACCTGATGAGAAAACAGAAGCGTGTGGAACCCCTTTAATGTGTGAGGAATATTTGAGAGGCTGGATACTATTTAGACAGGTAAAATTATGACCTCTGAGGTATACTTAGTTTAGAAAATCATCGTATAAGGCAACTTTGATGCACTCCAGTCAGGTAAATAGTCTAAAGCAACACTGAGTCTGTTTTAGATGCTGCTGGAGTATGCTTTTTGGTAGTGCAGAGTTTGGAGAGGCAGACCTCCCTTCCCAGCTTGTATGCACTATAGAGGTCAGTGCAATAGAAGTGCAGAGGTCTCTACCAATGACCTTCTGGAGGATGGGAGCTATACCCTTTGGGCCAGAGTTGACAGACAATCTCTCCAGTGCGAGAGGTGAATAAGAGCAGCAACAACTCTCTCTGTCTCTGTCTGTCTATCTGTCTGTCTGTCTGTCTGTCCCTCTCCCTTTTCTCGTGTTATTCCTATGTCTGCAATTCAATACATGTGAAAGAGCCCCTTTCATGCTTCTGTTTCATATACCCTGTGTGTGTATGTTCTTGAAAATGGATAAAATGGTGCCCCAGAAGAGGTTGCGTAACTGCCCTTGCTGGCTAGCAGCTTGTTTTTGTGCGTCTCTCGGGCGCTGACCTACACAGTATGTATGCTGTAATGGTGCTTACTGGTACCGGCGCCTGCAAACAGTAATGGTAGAGTCAAGTCCCTTTGTGCCTTGATGACTTAATCCTAAAGCACATCTACAAAGAAGTAGGACCCCTACTCAGAGGTCCGCTCCCTGGAGACAGATAGCCACTACTCACTTCATGCAAACACATGAACCAGCAGTATAGGAGGAAATGCCTAATAGATGGCCTTAAAAGCACTAAATTGGCTTTTAACATACAGTATCTCCATCTGTGGTGGAGTTACCTAGATCAAAGCATAGCTCATCCGCTTTTTGGGTCTCTCTCTCTCTCTCTCCACAGCAGCAGCTCAGCAATAAGGTGTTTACCGGGGCGAGGTAATCTCTTATTGGATCGTGTCTTTAAATCTCTATTACGGCTTATTTTTAAGAACTCTGCAACCGTGGTGCACTACCACGTTCGACACAGCAGAAGTTTCTCACTGAGGTCGCGTTGGAAACCACTTATAGATTATTTATACCCCACGCTAGTGTTTACTTTCCTTCAGCTTCCCCCCAGTCACTGTTCAGGACCTCCATACGCCAATGTATGTAGCCTATACTATATGAGAATGTGTATGTGTGTGTGCAAGGTTGGGGGCGAGGTATACTGTATACAGTGTGCTGTATATTCATATGCCCATTTGTTTTTAGCATAGTTTCAATGTGTGCGTGTGTGTGTGTGTGTGTGCGTGTGCGTGTGCGTGTGCGTGTGTGTGTGTGTGCGTGTGTGTGTGTGTGTGTGTGCGTGTGCGTGTGCGTGTGCGTGTGTGTGTGTGTGTGTGTGTGAAGACAAGATACACAGAACAAGTTATAGCCAAGGATTGGATGTGTACTAGTAAGAGACAGGGTGAGGCAGAGACTGTGTCAGTGTGGGGGCGAATAAAAAGTATATGTGCCAAATCCACAGCCTGAATATAGGTGAGGGGAATAGCGTTGTTTGTATGCATGCCAAACTATCCAGCCTCTATGTCAAGAATGTGAGAATGCTCTATTTGAGTTTTTTTTCTCTGCCACGTTTTTGGGATTATTAGTCAAACACGTGTTGCTATGACCATAAAGCTGCCAAAGCACACACACACACACAATTACTCTAATGTGCAAGTTTACCATCCTAGCGCACCCAGCCAGATATATAGCTATGTAGCTACTCTCCTCT
This sequence comes from Engraulis encrasicolus, assembly GCF_034702125.1. NCBI lineage: Eukaryota > Metazoa > Chordata > Actinopteri > Clupeiformes > Engraulidae > Engraulis > Engraulis encrasicolus. Next base: position 9,356,993 of record NC_085875.1, on the reverse strand, counting down.
TTTATGGTCCCGTCATGAATTTGCATCCTAATTCCAGCAGCCGTGGGAGGTGAGGTTTCCTTTTCCTGTGCCCCGGCGTCACGCTGCGAGGTCGGCCCCGGTACTTGTCAGTCTAACGATGCAGTAATGATTATGGGCATTTAAATAACTCTTGTGTTTTACAGAGGCGGTTAAAAATGCAAGGCTTTTTGACTGCCAAGGAAACGCCTAATCTCTAATTACAAAAATGAGTCACTTAACGATTATAAGGAGGATGAGAAAAGAAGGAAAAAAATAGAGATGAAGTGAGTAGGGAGAGTATGGCGTATGGTGAAAGTGTTTCAGCCAGGTTGCGTGTTTACTAAGTGAGTCTACTCAGACAGACGAGACGTTGTCGTCACAACCGCATGGACTGTCATGGCTACCAAATCAGTTATACCAGAGACGGTCTATTATTAGAATTCAAATCTTTGGTTAGGCTATACCTCGTCAGCCATTCCATGGCATCGCCGGCTAAATAGACAAGAAGGTGAATAAATAGATTCCACTGCCTCTGAAGTCTCCAAAATGAACAACTCCTCATCTAAATCATCTGATAGGTACGCAGTGCTTTTATATAAATTATGCAGAGGACTTATCGTGCCTGAAGGGCAGATTTATAGAAAACTGCAATTAAGATGCTGTTAGACAGCGGTGCCGTGTGTTGGGCTGCGTAGGCAGACCCTGTAAATCTAATCTAAATGCCAATGTGAATGCTTTATCAGCGTAGGGTGCAACTTAAACAAACGAACATCATTGTCTTCACAAGAACCCGTTAGACTGAGAGCACATTTCAGAGAGAGAGAGAGAGAGAGAGAGAGAGAGAGAGAGAGAGAGAGAGAGAGAGAGAGAGAGAGAGAGAGAGAGGCAGAGGGTGGGAGAGAACAAGGGAAAGAATAAAGTAGAGACAGAGAGAGATAGAGTGAGTCTAATTTCAGATTGCCTACAGGCGAAAACTGTGTAGAGGTGGCAGTGACTCTAGAAACGCAATAAACGAGAGCACCAGACATTTTTCATCCATAAAACGAGGGTGTTGTCATGGATTGCTAATATACTCTTATGGGTGCTGGGGAGTTGACCAAATGAGTGTCTGGACAGTGATAAAGGCCAAGTTGACTTATGTAACTTCACTTAAACTTTAAACTTTTGCTGGATTATACAACCCTATGGACAGAGACCGTCACGTCATGCTGGGAATTCCACACAATACAATTCAAAATGAATCTTCCACTTGATATTTGTACACTTTTCTCATAACTACCATCCTAGTATACTGTTGCTGAATATTTTACCAAATGTGTTGCATTGTTTTGTTCTGCATATATATCGTTGTTAATCTAGTTTACACGATTTGAAAACGACTTTTGTATCTCATTTGTGATTCATGTTATTATTAAACAGAAAACATCAGATGATGATGATAATGAGGATGATGATGATGATGATTTCACGTGGGTGAAGAACAACAAGGTAATCATTTTAATCGTTTTGAACATTTCAACATTTCATATCCACTGACTCCCTTTGTTTTCAGGACAGGCACCAGCCAAGCGGAGTGTAAAGTTGGCAGAGTGCCCCACCCATTCTTCCTCTTCGGAGCACTCAGAGTGGCATTGTATTTGAAGAGGGGGGGGTGGGCGAGGCGTCTGTCTGGAAATTTCCAGACTTGTTTTCCAGTTGCCTTGTTTAAGAATGGAACAAGCCGTCATGCCTGAGCTGTGTGTGAATTATTGAAGCGCACTGAGGCAGCCCCTGTCTACCTGCAGTGTGTATGTGTGTGTGTGTCTGCGTGGGTATGTGGATATGGGTATGTGCGTGTGTGTGCTTGTGTGTACGTTCTTGTGCGTATTTGTTTGTGTGTGCGTGCGTACGTGCATGCATTGGTGCGTTTGTGCATTTGTGCGTTCTTGTACATGTGTGTGGCTACACTAAAGGTCCTCTCAGAGCAGCTGTGGAGGGCTGTGAAGGGCCTTTGAGGACCACTGCCGCTGCCAGAGAGAGGGGAGGAGGGGGAAAACAATCAACAACAACAACAACAGCAGCAACATAACGTCCACAGCTAAAAATAAACAATGAGTCGCCACCGTGTACGAGGAGAAGGAAGACAATCAGGAGCCGGCGTAGAAGAAGAAGAAGAAGAAGTGTAACAAGTCTCAGGAGTCTCTGCTCGCAGGTAATAGCCATATGTCATAGACAATGGGGAATGCACGCCGCCTTTTGTCTGATAGTCGTTGTGCTGATGCGCCAGGTGGCTGTGTCTGGTACAAGGAGCAGATTGATTGCAGCGTCATTACAAGCACATTAAACACTCTCCGCATTCAGCTGCCGCCATTCTTCATGAGGGTAAAGAAGGTTGTTGAAGCGATTTCTTTTACTGCTTGAGGGAGGGAGTTATCCTGAGAGAGAGACAGAGAGAGAGAGAGAGAGAGAGAGAGAGTTATCCTGGGAGAGAAAGAGAGAGAGAGACAGAGAGAGAGAGAGAGAGTTATCCTGGGAGGAAGAGGGGGGGGGAGAGAGAGAGAGATAGAGAGTTATCCTGGGAGAGATAGAGAGAGAGAGAGAGAGAGAGAGAGAGAGAGAGAGAGAGAGAGAGAGAGAGAGAGAGAGAGAGAGAGTTATCCTGGGAGGAAGAGGGGGGGAGAGAGAGAGAGAGAGAGTCAGAGCTTCTTACCTTCTCTGACTACTTTTTGTTCTCTTTTTTAATCTCTCTCTCTCTCTAACTCACTCACTCTCTAACTCACTCACTCACTCACTCACTCACTCACTCACTCACTCTCTCACTCTCTCACTCTCTCTCTCACACACACACACACACACGCACACACACACACACACACACACACACACACACACACACACACACACACACACACACACACACACACACACACACACACACACACAGTCTTTCATGATGAGACATGGGGACTGGAGTTATTACCGAAACTCTGTGTGCTATAACCGGCTTTTCCCCTTCTTCTTCCGAACTCCCTCCATTCTCCTACAGTACTCTGTACCCCTGCAAGTGATAGATGAGGAGTGGCTCACTGGAACTCTTCTACAGACTTTGCCTTGGAGAAAGTGCTTGTCAACCGAGGGCTAAATTGGAAAAAAAAGAAGTCTGAAAATGAGTCAACATGAAACAATACACAAACAAACAGAAAGAACAGCACATTATTTCTTTCCTTTCCTCTCGCTCTCTCTCTTTCTCTCCCTTTTTCTCTGTCACACACACACACACACACACACACACACACACACACACACACACACACACACACACACACACACACACACACACACACACACACACACACACACACACACACACACACACAGAAAAACAGAGTACAAGCCCTGACGCTAGGCGTTGCCTCATTACGTTCTTGACTCCCCCATACCTCTCCCAGTAACAGTTTTTGATTTGTGCTGAAAACTCTTCAAAATGGCTGCCACTTAATTACACTTTGCCTGCAGGTGGTAACATGAAGGATCAAACTGCAGTGCTTGACACAGCTTTCAATGTATAGTCGCAACTCAGGAAGCTTGTCAGAAGGAATTCAAAAGGGTGTAGTTTCTACTGCTTTGTGAGTGTTAGGGTTGTTGTTTCAGTTGTTTTTTTCAGTTCTGTACAGCAACATACACGCCAAATTGGTCGGACGTTCCCTGCGAGCCTAGTGTTCTGTTGAGATGGCTGGCCCACACTCTAACCCTAATCCTAACCCCTAACCCTAACTGCTACTATACATGGGTTCTAAATTTTAGTTTTCTCCTAGCTGCGCGTCACTAGCTGCGCACAACTCCCTCTGATTGTTGGAAACTCGTGGAAACTCACAACATCGTGTTTATGAACACAGTGAACACATGTATAGTGTGTTGTGATTTCTTGGCAGCTCATATCACTCTAACATAAGACCAATGCCTCTTAATTCATGTTCAACCTGGTGTCCTGTCTAGATGTGCTGTTTCATTGAGATCTAATATACTGTATGCTACAGTAACAGAGGCCAAACCCTTACCATAGCCCCTAGGGACATTACCGTTGTGCAGAGAAGTCAAACTGGCCAGCAGAGTCATTTCATTTGGCCCGCGAGATCATTTCAAATCTGTAATACAGTTGGCCCACATACACCATTAATCTGTAGCGTCTTGAACATGAAATTTGGTGTGTCACAGGAGTGCCGAGGAGTTTTAATTGTGTGTGTGCACAATTTCTCTCTGTTTTTGTTTTTAAAGTAAATATTGAGTCTGACCTGTCACTTCGTTCCAGATTTTGATTTTGGCTCTCTGTTAGTTTGAGTTTGACACCCCTTGGTGTAGTAAATTGTGCTTACTCGGTAGCTCAGGTCGATAGATCTCTCATATCAGCACAACACCAGTTTGCTTTTCAGTCCAATTCACATTATTTTCATTCCTCATCATGTTCCAGGAAATATTGAGACAAACACACAACTTCGGGAACAGCACAGCAATGCAATGCAATTCAATGCGTCAGACATCTGATTCCCTCAAATTCCCTCATCCTAACGCTGAAACAAGGTGACACGCTGACACAATCTACGTAGATCAATATTCTCTATCATTAACTTGGCAAAATGGAGAACTCAGCTCCCCTGGCTTGGTATGAAGGGCTTGGAGTACCAAGAGTGGACTTATTGCTGGTATAGTCAGAACATACAATAAGTAACACATTATTTAGCAATTTATTTTATAGTGCATCTATGTTTCATGTATTATCTACTTACATTGTGCAGACCTAACTCTAACTGTGTGGTTAGGTTCAAATAATGTTGCTTTCTGTTACACCCAGTTCATATATTTTTTTAAACTGTAAATAATGTAGCGGAGACTTTAAAATCAAGTTAAACTGATCATAGTACATAAAGGACAACATATACAAATTATTTCATGTAACAGTTACAATAAAAAAGGAAAAAATAAAACCGACGATTGAAATGCAACAACGTGTCCTTATTTGCCTCAACAAAGGACACTCTGTTGTTTAAGTCTGTGTATGCTTATGCGCCTGTTATTCAGCAAGGTTACGGAGACAGTCTTATTTTTATCTCATTAGGTGGAGAGCTGTAGAATAGACTAAGAAAAATAACATTGCATTTTAAAGCGTATCCACCAAAATAATTTTTCATTTCATTTCACATTAAGGCATCTGTCCTTGGGAGACGTTTCATGCTTTCAGTGTTGCACTCTTGTTTTTTTGTTTTTTTGGCAAGACACTCTATCCATACAGATGCAGATTAGAACAGGAGTTGGGGAAAACACATCTTATTATTTTGTCATTGGCAAGAACAAGTGGTTTAATTAACCGAGCAGGACTCTCCCAGGATGCAGCTGAGGCCAAGAGACTAGACTCTTGAGCAAAACAGCCACATTCACGGCTAAGGCTTTTGGGTGCTGCGCCACTACACAGGTCAATTATGTGACTAGATTAAGTTTGCAAACAACCTTTATAAGTGTCTCCCAAATGTTCGATACGCGAATAAAGAAAAATCTGGTACGCAAATTGTTTGTGACATGGCATGGGCTTTATCGACACACTTTAAAACACCTTAATTTCCCCTATGGTTAATTACTTCCCCACATTACTAATGCTACCCAAAAAAGTAAGTGTAAACTATGGCTCTCACTTCTTACCTTTGGGGACAGACAAACCAAATTAAGAAAGTAAAGATCCTGCCATATGCATATACTGTAGTATAGGTATGTACAATGAGATGATCTATCTAAAATCAGCTGGTTTTATTTAATCAATTCTTGATACCTGTATAAGAAGAATGAGCCTGATCTCGAAGGAATTGCATCCAATTTCTCACCCAAACCAACATCCGAAATTGCGTCCAGATTCCGACGCTTTCCCTGCTGTCTAGAGCACACCATGGCTTCTGACTGGTCTAGCTTCAAACGCGAAAATGCAGTGCCCTTACCAAAACCATCCCTAAATCTAACCTGTCAGTAGTGCAATGTCTCTGAGTTTTAAACAAACCCATTCCTAAACCTAATCTGTCAGTAATTCAATGTTTGAATTTTAAACTTGTGCCCTGACCAAACCCATCCATCCCTTAACTTAACCTGTCACAGCAACCTGACCACTGCGCACATGTGATATCAAGCATGCATCATATGTGGACGCACATCTGGACGCAATGTCAGTCTTTGGTTTGTGTGGAAAAATAGACGCAATTCCTTCGAGATCAGGAAGAATGTACTGCTAGTGTTGTCCTATATTGTTGTCCAAGGTTGATGAACGCTTGACCCATTCAGCACCATCTAACCCAACAGTGCTCAGGATGCAGTGTTTATGTACCCCAAGTAGCTTAACTGTCAGTTGTTCTGGGAAGAGAATAATCAAATTAAAATGGAGATTTTCTAATGTAGATTTTACGTCTCTCTCTCTCTCTCTCTCTCTCTCTCTCTCTCTCTCTCTCTCTCTCTCTCTCTCTCTCTCTCTCTCTCTCTCTCTCTCTTTGTCACACACATAAACAAACAAGCATGCATGCAGGCGCACACACACACACAAAGAAGGTCCTAGGGGTGGGCCGACCGGGCCTACCCAAGGCGGCACCTGCGAAGGGGCGGCACCAGCGAGGAACTCGATCCCCTACGTCATCGTGAGAATCGCCAAGTAGTGGTATTAACATACCCTTTCAGCACTATTACCACACTATTGCAACAATAGCATAGTATTAGCTGTGTTTAGCTGCAGTTATGAGTTATTTTTCTATGAATTTGCTATCTTTTTTTCACTAGGGCTCAGGGCCGCAGTGGGGGCGTCATTGTTGGATTGCCACTACATACACACACACACACACACACACACACACACACACACACACACACACACACACACACACACACACACACACACACACACACACACACACACACGCACACACACGTTTAGTGCTGTCATAGACACAACACTACACTATTTTTGTCCACAATAATGTCTTTTTTGCCCGGGTGGTGGTGATGCCGCATTGTTCGTCAGCTCAAGGGAAAAAACAAGGCTCCCAAGAAGCAGGTGGAGGACGCCGCCAGACAGCTGTTTGCACTGAAGGCCATCTGTGTGTGCAGCTCACTGGACAGGCCCACAGGGCTGGCATGGACACTCCAAATAGTGTCGTCACCAGTCAAGCTGCTGGTGGTACCGGATGGTCATTTCTGTAAAGTCTTCGGGGGATAGTGCTGTTTTTAAGAACTGACAGCACGACATGACTTTCCATAAATGTGCTGTACCTTTGGCAGGACCGTATTAAGGCACTGTGGTTCTCCCGGGCCCTAATTCCTTGCAGGTGCCCCCTCTAACAATATATGTCATGTGGTGCCCCCTAACCGGCTGTAAATGGTTGATGCCTCTGGTCACTGTGCCACTGGCCCTTATTATATGGATAATCCAGCCCTGATTTTGGTAGGGCAATTCCTGTGGTCAGTTAGACTTGGTGCAGTACCACCTGTAAAAGACAAGATTTGTAAATATATATATATTGAAACATGATGTAATAATGTTGATTGTAGGTACAGGAATGTTCCGGTTTCCCAGGGAAATACCAGGAAAATGCCACTGATTTTCATCCCTGTGAGTTGATCAGCTAACTCGTGGAATTAAACTGACATTAGCATTAGATCACATTCCATACATACCTTTTCCTCCTGTACTGTTCTACAAACATGATGTCATAATCAAATGGAATGACCGCTGTGTGGGCCCCTTTCTAATGCCAGTAACAATTCCTGGATAAAGGTATTGTTTGGTGCTCAATATTTGTGCGACACATACAATGATAATCCATTACATTCTAACATAAATCAGATCCCCCTCTGCCTCATATCTTTCAGTCAGAACAATGTGTTGGTGCATTCCCTAGTGACAGATAATCCATAGTGAGCGTCGCACTATAATCCTCTCCCCGTCGAATACTACTGGGTACATGTAGGCTTAGACTGATCGTGGAGATATTCATTTCATCACACAGTTGCAACTAAAGGCAAACGCATAGTCTTTAGACAAGGGCTTAGCCTCAATGTTTATTGCCATAGAGCAGTGGTTCCCAACCTTTTTCTTAAGGGACCCATCTTTTTACTATTGTAAGCTTTGGAGACCCAACCACGTGAGCGCCCGCACGAGACGGAGTCACAAGATGCCCTCTGTTTCCTGCGAAAACTAATTTTAGTTATTTTATTCCTCAATTCGTCTTTGGTCAAATATAGAATAAATGTTTAATGTAGCACTTACAATTTATTGCTTCTATTCATTTATTAGTTAAATGTTTTGTTTTTTATTCAACATGGGCTATATATATTTAAAATGAAACCCCTTAAAATCAAGAGGGCTCCGCGACCCCCTGTGGATCTTTGGCGACCCATAAGCTGGGTCCCGACCCATAGGTTGGGGACCATTGCCATAGAGGGACTGTGTTGTGGTGATGGGTGATAGGTGATGGAGGGAGACAGTGATAAGAGAGCAGTGCTCCTCTGTTGGCTCTCTATAGTGTTGGTTTCCAATGAAATGCAGAATTGGGTTTAAAATTGTTCTGCTTGCTTTTAAAGCCCCCAGTGGATTAAGTGCACAATGGACTATTGATTTGGCTGTGTTATATTCTGGCAATCAGGTCAAGGCAGGTCATCCTTGCAAAACCACACTTAGCTTAGCTCCGGGTGCTGTTGCACCTTCCACCCTTTCACCTCAACACCTGAAAACCAAAGGTGACAGGGTAGTTGCTGCCTCAGTGGTGCGGGGTGACACACACACACACACAAACACAGACACACCCACGCACACACACACGCTCACGCACACACACACACACACACACACACACACACACACACACACACACACACACACACACACACACACACACGCATGCAGGCGCACACACTTACTGTATGTCCACACACACACACACACACACACACACACACACACACACACACACACACACACACACACACACACACACACACACACACACACACACGTACACATCCACCCACAGGCACACACACACACACACACACACACACACACACACACACACACACACACACACACACACACACACACACACACACACACACACACACACACACACACACACACACACACAGCATTCTGAATTTAATTCAGTGAGTCTTCTCTTAGGCCTACCTGTATGTCTTTGCAGGGTTGCACTGTGCTTCTTGTCTTAATTGCACATTTGATCAATTTTCATTCATTCAATGGTCTTTTGCTTTCATTATTTTCACCATTTATGTTATGTCTTCACTCATTTCACCTCAGTTTCATTATATTGCTGTTTTCAAGGGTATTCCTTCGGGTTTTTTGTCTATGCTCAATTTTTATACTGTATTTTCTCTTGTACTCCTACTGTGAACCCTAATTCATTATTCATGTCTTTATTTTTTATCATTAATTTACAGTATTGCTAAAGAGAGTATATCTGAGAATGCATTAGCTGAAATTCTTGTTGTTCTTCCTCAAGCACTGGAACAAAAAGCTTGAACTAACAGTAGTGAATTGGATCATTTGCTGTGATGAATTTGCAGTGCTTCATATTGTCAAATAAAAAAAAATAAATAAAAAAATCCTGAACTACAGTGAGAGACCGTAACCTCTTAGTGCAGATGGGGGCGTCGGCAGGCCTATTCACTATTTGCTGAAAATACTCCACTACATCATAACAACATTGCTATGACATTACAGAGAGCCTTAAGTAACAGATTAACCCTGTGAAACCTGAACCATGAAAGCAATGAGAGAAAATTATATTTTTTTGGAATTTGCTTCAATATTGGTCCCTTATAAGAAATGTAAAAAAAAAAATCAAAATTTTGTTAAGGTCACTGAGATATTTGATGCATCATATATGATGCATCAGGCTTTAAAGGGAATGAAAATTCCAATTTCATGACCATTGAAAAATGACTTTTAATGCATTTGCATCTTTTTTTTTATTTAAAAAAGTTGTCAGACAATTTAATTTGAGGATTATCTTTAAATATTTAGTGAGATCCTGCCATTTTTTTAAGCCTATCCTTGTTTTAGCAGGACCATATTTTACATTTCCCACAGCCTGGTTGGGTAATTTTTTAAAATCTATGTAAAAACATAGCTGATCGAATGCTTAACAACCTATTTATGAGTGTAATATAGATCATTATTCATTTTTGATGTGTAATTTGAATATATGGGTCCATTACTACAATTGGACCATTTCTCCATTCACTTCAATGCATTTTTTACGAGATCATAATTTCAACATTTTGCATTACATTTTCAAAATCGCAAGTAAAACGTGTTTCTTAAGGCAATATCTTTGTCTTGAAGTAAAACAACTTGTGTGTTTTGTTAAACGATCGTCGTGGTATGCTTTGTAAGTTTCCCTATGGAGCAAATGCATTGATGGCTGACTTCCTGCCACCGCCGGATGGTGCTTATATGTCTCATCAGTTTTAGCACGATCTCTCTGCAACACGGTGTAAAAATATAAACTCTTCCTTGATTAATTGCACAAAGCAAGTGTTCAAATTAAAGGATGTAGAGTTATATTTCGGAAATTTGTACACAAACCTTTTGCAATTTGTCGATATCTCAGCGTCGGTCAGGGAAACCGCTTCTACTCCATTTTTGCATTTTTCGCCGAGCTGTGATCAACTTGTTGTTGACCGCTGCTCTCTTGTGGCGGTTTCCGCGTACTGCAGGACGTTTGGAAATGACACGCAGGATGTTTTTGAGATGGATTTTTTTTGTGTGTCAGCGTGGAGAGGGCTTTGAATTTGATGCATCATAGATGATGCATCCGGCGCGATAGGGTTAAGATATAGCCATTCAAATTTTGGTGACAGTAAGGTTATAACTCTCTGCGCTAAGGGGTTAAGGACTGGACTGACAGTGGACAAAATGTGCCACGGACACCCATGCACAATCAAGCTTACCTCTCAGAGGGCTTTTGAGCTTCGAAGTTTAATCAATTAAATTTGTGATGCGGAACACACTCCTAAAATGGTAAGTTGAAGGTCAAACATAAAGATGCTGACACACTCACAGTCAGTAATAATATCCTCCCTCTAACCTACACATCCACCCACACCCATGCACACGCACACGCACGCGCACACGCGCGCGCACACACACACACACACACACACACACACACACACACACACACACACACACACACACACACACACACACACACACACGAAATTTCAATGTGCACTAATGTTACAAAAGATCTAAATGAGAGAAAGAATTTATTTGGAGGATGCATCCAGGTGGACTTGAGCTGAGTAAAATAGTTAGTATGATATAGTATGGTATAGTGAAATGATACAGGCCACAGATGAAACATCTGTATGCCTCCTTGAAACATGTATGCCTTCTTTCCTCTTCCCAATTGACTTTGTCAAGTCCCAAACACACACACGCACGCATGTATAAGCACACGGACACAAACATACAGGCAGACAAGACAGGCTGATACATGCGTGCGCGCACACTCACACACACACACACACACACACACACACACACACACACACACACACACACACACACACTGGAAGAGAGAAAGAGAAAGAACACAGACAGAATCACTCAGGCAGACAAGGGTACTACACACACACATGCATTACAAATCGCAACATAGGTTGCACACACGCACACACACGCACACACACAAACACACACACACCATCCTTTTTTGAATAGAATATCACCTTTTTGACACCAGACTGTAAAACATCAAGTGTGAAGGCTGTTTTCTCTTACTGTTTTCCCCCCTCAAGGTAATCCTCTCCTTAGGAAAGCTCTTTGAGCAGAGGCCTGTGATAATGCTGACGATGAAAGGCCAAGGTCCCAGCAGGCAAACATATGTAGACGTTGAAACACAACCACTTGAATAAGGCTTTTGTGTTTGTTGCTAAAAGCTAAGGCACCTAGAGCTTCAGAATGAATCCATCTGCTTTTCAGTGAAGTGAAGAAGTCGCTTCAAATGACTTATTCAGACCATTATGCGGCTAAAGGAAGACATACTTGACTTAAAAGACCAAGAGATGAATTTCAGTAAATATATCGGATTTGAGTAACTTGTGAAAGGAATGGATGTAATGAAGCTTGTCATTTACGTTTGTAGTTAAACAGATGATGAACCAACAACCCATGACACCATCCTCCCCTTTCTTCTACAATAGGCCACAAAGTGCCAACTGAAATGCAATGTATACATTTTCTGAACTTTCAAAAAGGTTTTGTTGGGGTGTTTTTGTTTACATAATACTTTGCTCACTGATACATACCAGTATTGTTGTTGCTGGAATATTCTGTGGTTGAGAGATGAGGATGGGCAACATACTGTAGTCCAGATGTCCCTTCCTCTCTCTGCTGGGTTGAAACCTCTCTCTTATGAATTTTGGACAACGCTAGCCATGGGATGTATTTTATAGCATTCCCAGCCTTACCAACACAGCACACTGTAGCTTCCCAGTGCAGAGAAATGATTAGAGTAATAATGCACATTGCATTTGTAATTTGTGCACTTTGAAATTGTGTGTGTGTGTGTGTGTGTGTGTGTGTGTGTGTGTGTGTGTGTGTGTGTGTGTGTGTGTGTCTCTGTGTGTGTGTGTGTGTGTGTGTGTGTGTCTGTGTCTCTGTGTGTGTGTGTGTCTGTGTCTGTGTCTCTGTGTGTGTGTGTGTGTGTGTGTCTGTGTCTCTGTGTGTGCGTGTGTGTGTGTGTGTGTGTGTGTGTGTGTGTGTGTGTGTGTGTGTGTGTGTGTGTGTGTGTGTGTGTGTGTGTGTGTGTGTGTGTGTGTGTGTGTGTGTGTGTGTGTGTGTGTGTGTGTGCGTGCACGTGCATACATGCGTGTGTGTCTGAGTGCATACCCAGGTTTGCTTATTAAGGATACACTTTTCGAAAATTTTTCTTCCTTCAACCTCATTCTTTTTAGTATGTGCATTCATTGTCAATAATTGTCATTCATAAGGCAAACAGCAAGATTATAGCACATATTTTAGAACATTGCATACTGATACAGTGCTGGCTGTAATGTTGATGCTGGGCTGTTGGGAAATCAATTGATTACTTTTTCAGTCATAAAATAGCTCCAAAAAGAATCTAGAAAGCTAATGCTATCTCTGTGGCTAGAAATATAGCAATACACAGACACAAACATATACCCCTACCTACAGATCATTTGCTTGTTGTTCAAAAAATATCATCCATATCTTGCCTAGGGCTATGAATGACTAATGGATACATGACTGTGACTAATTTGCTCGTTTATACTGGGCTTCGTATTTTCCCTCCTCCACAAGGACGGCTGACTAATTTTTCACCGCCACTGTTATGGCTGCTGGACAGTAGAGCATGTCTGCTTAAACCCATGCTCACTCAGCAACTCACCAGCTGCCCCCAAATCCAATTGCCCACCACCACAACAACTACTATGACAAATGTCTCTGATGTGCATGCAGCACATGCTACGGGCCATAGCAGTTAGTAAGAGATAAATGACTGTACTGCCATCTCAGCATTTGACCTGCAAGTTCATACATAATCTGTCAATCTGCTGCAAATCATAATTGATTAATTAATTAATTAATTAATTAATTGAAATGGTAAATAGGTCTCTGGTTCAGCTTTCTTCTCCTTGTGATTATTGCCATGTAACCGAAACTTCTGCTCATCTTTTCTGAATATGTGTGTGACAATCTTTTTTGCATGCAACACCTTTTGAATACACTGCTACTGTATATTGAATACAGAAATCTCAGTGACTTAAGGTATTTTCACACCTAGTCCACTTTAAAGGACTTCCGCCTTCTGACTTCAAATCCAAATCCAAATCCAAAACCAAATCCAAATTCAAAACCAAATCCAGTCCTCTTTAATGGATCAAAAAGTGAACAGACAGCAGAAAGTATTTTTTTTATTTTTTTTTTACACATTACAAGTGTATGCTCTTTCTCTTCCCGTTAGGCTTTAGGTTTCTTGCCTGATTTTCATAGACTTCAGATCACGTACCGCAATTCTGGTCTGACCAGGACTATAACAATTAATGTTTCCAAATAGCCTGGTTAACCCGCCTCCCTCGGCTTGCTGCTGGTTGAGGGCTGTGTCAAAGTTTAAATCAAACATTTATTAGTCCCAATAGAACGTCTCTGCTTAAACCACGTCACTGCCTTGAACACGCCTCTACCCAGGACGGTCGGAAATGCTCAGTTGATTGGTTCCAGACAAAGTGGGTGGAGTTTCCCGCTGTGGAGGGAACGGAATCCTCATACACAAGCTCCTGGCCCTAGTGTGTGTAGCTGAGCTGAAGATGTTGCGTCACCGCTAGGGCGGAGCTCGGGTAGGTTTCAGTCCTCCTTTTGTTCACACCCGGTCTTCTGGCGCTCTCCTACAGTGATTACACCTTGTCACAGGTGTAACTTGTCTGGACTCTTAAGCAAACTGTACTGAGACTGTGTCAACAAAGGTCTCAGTACAGTTCACTTCCGAGGGGTCTGGGTTTGCTTTAGAATATTCACATATGCACAGAACATGCTGAGTCGCAGGTCTGAGTTTGCTAGCTGAAAGGGACCAAGTGTGAAAATGCCCTTATTTTCACCATTTGTGAGTGCATTTGCAAGTCTGGCACCTTGTTCTGATTTTGAATCATCCTTCCATATCAGCATGATTTCTTTCTTTCTTCATTGCATCTGAACGGGCCTCGACTTTCACAATACCTAGCGTGAGTGCAGCAAAATGTCATAGCCACCCTCACCATTTGCAATCAGGCTCAGGCCTTGCTGCAGCTATGGTGAGTTAGGGCAGCCGCAAGTCTAATCAGTTACCCCTGTTATTCCACTCTCTAGCTTTGTGCTGTTTGATTGCATCTTTCTTTTACTCTGACATTGGTACAGGATTTTTCCATTTTTATGTTTTTTTTTCTGTTATACATTATCGGTGTAGCACAATTCTCCCAAGAAATATTCTTCACAAAATGAAGAATGCTAGTGTTATTATTAATGCGCGTGTGTGTGTGTGTGTGATGAGAATCCTTCCGCGAACAGCTGTTGCACCTCAGAGCAGTTGTCTCCCCTTCAGGGAGAGGAAGCCTCCTTTCTGTCACTCAACACAAATACACAGGCGAACCACTGTTATGTATGCCATGTTTACCTGTACAGTGTCTGTCTGCTAAGTAGTTCTAGTCCAAGCTGTCATTGACTGCTGTTCAGGGTTTTTTTTTTCAGCCAAACTGAAATAGAAAAAAGTGGCCCAATTTACCGGAATTCATCAAATTGCATCAATAATCTAAATTCAATAATCAAATTCAAGGTTTAGAGTCAGTATTTAATATGCCATGCTCACCATAAGATTTCATTTTAACTCTAAGCATGGGTGCCATCTGTTCAATACCCCTCTTCGATTTTCTAATTCCATAAGTTGATTTTTGGTCAAATGGTTTTATGTTTCTTATATCACAAAACAAACTGTCAGTTGGTCATTAGTTCAACTCAATTACAATTGTGTCTGGATTAGAATCGGGCTGGAAGAAAGAACAACAACATCAACAAAAAATGTCCCAAGCTTGTTTCATGTGTTTTTCATCATAAATTGTAGGGCAGGGGTGCATTTCCTGACAACATCGTAGCTAACAAAGTTAGCAACTTACAAAGTACTTGGTTGCAATACAATTTTCTGTTGGAAATTGGCAACAATGCTTTCGAGAAACTGGCTCCTGACACACAATGGCATGGGCCCCTGAGGGCAGTTGGCCCATTAAGAAATATCCAGATTGCCAGATTACCTGTCCAGGCCTGACTCAGTATGACCATAACCTTCTGTATGGAGGCCCATGCACAAAGAGAATGAAGAAGTTTCTGTCTCCCTGGTAGGGATTTTTAAGGTTAAAAACTAGTCTTCCCTAGTCATCCATAATGTTTGACTTCTGTTAAGCTGCCGAAAACTAATGTCGGAAACTTTTAAACTGTTCAGACCCATGACTCACTTTCATTAGATGTTCATTAGTGAGACATGCTGCCTCTTTCTCTCTCTCTCTCTCTCTCTCTCTCTCTCTCTCGGCTTTTAATTGAACAGACAGACCTCTCTGCCCAAGGAGGGTGACCGACGGAGCTACACTATACAGCGTTTGCTGGCTGTTTTAATTGAACGGTCAGCCCTGTACAATATGCCTGCCTACTCTGGTTGAGAATGAAACTGTACAGTCCCTGCTGTGTGTCTGCCTGTTTAGGTTGAGTGTGGAGCTTTAAGGGGTTGGCTGGGGCATTTTAATTGAACAGACAGCCATTTACTGTACTGCATGTCTGGCCTTATGGTTTGAGTGTGGGACTGGTAAGTGTGCTGCTGGGCTGGATGACTGCTGAAGCTGAGAGAGAGAGAGAGAGAGAGAGAGATAGAGAGAGAGAGCAAGAGAGAGCAAGAGAGAGAGAGAGAGAGAGAGAGAGAGAGAGAGAGAGAGAGAGAGAGAGAGAGAGAGGCCCACCCTGCTGTGAAGAGTACCTGAGTTCAGCACTGATTAATGTCTGAAGCCACTGCCATGGGGCCGCATGGGGGCTCGCTGTGCTTGTCATGTTCCTAAGTCCACCTGTAGAACGCTCTTTATTGGCCACCTAGGGGGAGTGCACACACACACACACACACACACACACACACACACACACACACACACACACACACACACACACACACACACACACAGAAAAAAAACACACACACACACACACACACACACACACACACACACACACACACACACACACACACACACACACACACACACACACACACACACACACACACACACACAGTGTGGGCTCTCAGTGGGGCTCTTCAGCCATCCTATCAGCACAGTTGACTTTCATGTCCCTGCAAACCCCATCTCTGCGAGCTGCCCATACATCAAAAGAACATGGAATGGAAAAGAATATGACTGGGAAAAAAATCAAAGAAACATTTGGGAAAAGGAGAATGGCTGTACTGTTCTTAAAGCCAACAGCCAGCTAAACTCATCTCTTCAACAAATCCCCCAAGGAAGAGGCAGGTCTTGTCATTAGCGAGGTTTATTGAAAAGAAGGTAAAACTGAAATAAATACAAAGACAGCGGGTAAGTATAAATAATGTCTAAACATCAGGTAAGTATCAAATAATAAGGTAAGTATAACAAAATATCTACACAGATCAGTAGGGCAGCTCACAACTAAATGCTACACTTAGCTTAGCTTCCATGCTAATTAGGCACTTAACACAAAGGAATGGCTAACATTTGCTGAGTCACACATCATTTCCAGTACAAAACCTGCCTGACTGTAACCACATGAATTAACTTACTTTCTCACCAAAAGATCGTTTTTACAACTAATTTACTCATAAACTTCTTCATTCAACAGGTTAACCAACATAAATGCACTTACTGGCAATGCCACATCGAAATGGAGAGATAAAGTTCAGAGGAGCTGAGCTGACATGTATCCTTCACCTTGAACAACTGAGAACTGACTATTCACAGGAACAGGAAGTGACATCATACCCCAAACTGAGAATTACTATGTCATAATAAAAGTCACTATCAAAATACATTCCCCGTGGCATTACACTCCCCGCCTGGCATCCCTGGATGCCACACCCACTTAACCTTAAACAGTCTCTGCTTCTAGGAGTAAGACCACGTCCGAGACAGGTCTCGGGTAAGTCTTTGGCGGATGATGAGATGCGACCTTGACATCCACCTTTCTGACAAGTCCATCATCACTGGGGAAGGTCTTCATGATCCTTCCAATGGACCACTCATTCCTTCTGGCTTGCTTATCTTTCAATAGCACTATGTCTCCTTCCTTGAGGTTCCGTTTCTTTGCGTGCCACTTCTGCCTGGCTTGAAGTACGCTCAAGTACTCCCGCCTCCATCTTGCCCAGAATGTCTCTGCTAGAGCCTGTACTCTCTTCCATTGATGCTTCAACAGACTGGCCTCTGAGCCATCTGCAGCTGGAGCTAGTGGAGTACCACTCTTCTGCGTGAGCAGCATCGCAGGAGTAAGAATCAGTGGCGCTTCAGGACCTGAGGAGACTGGTATTAGCGGCCTGGAGTTGATTATAGCGGTGACTTCAGCCATGAATGTGGACAGGACTTCATGAGTGACCCTTGACCTTCCAGCTTGGAGCAGCATTGAATCAAAGAAAATGGAATCTTGTACAAGAACCACAACTAGCTGGTGTGGCCAGGAGTGGCACTGCAGCTATGTTATCACAGCCAAGTAAATAATGAATGGGTGCCAATGGGGCTGTACCCTTCTCATAGAACTATCTGCCCGTGTGATTTTTTCCCTGGAAACAATGGAGTCGCGTTCGATAGATATGAGTAAGTGAAAGCATTTGCCGACACGTTTGCATCTTGTCAAGTGTTACATTCGTGAAAATGACCCTTATTTCAACTATAGCAATGACATAACACGTGACAATCGACTTTACGGCACTACGCCATTTGTTTTGTAGTTTTAAGTCTGACTTCAGATGTCGATGTGTTTAAAGTTATGTTAGGATTGTTGCGGACACCTGTTATTTATTGCATTTAAGGTGGTGGAAAAGCGGCATGTGTACATGGGGTAAAGGAAATGACTGCGCTCATCCTTAAGAATGTGGGCACCTTCAATTAACATGTTGGACGGCGGTGGGGGGTTTTGAGGTGTGTGACCGTAGATGTCTCTGCTAGGATCAGTCAGAGTACGTCTCTCGTCAGCTCTGGTCGTGAATAGTCGCAAAGATTCCTCAGCCAGCAGGTATTAGCCGAATGCTAGCGTGTTGCAGGACAAAACTAACACGTCTTTGGGAGAACAAAGCCATGTCAGGAACCTTTAACTTCACTTCTAATACAACGTAATAAGGTACAGAATGTGCACACATCTTTACAAACCAGAGAACAGAACCGTCACAAATCCCTGCTGAGCCATTTAGCCCAATAGACTCCCATTCATATTTTACTTGGCTGCGTTCGCCAACGGGGCTATAATGGGAGCCAATGAGAGACGCCTATCTCATAGCTTAGACAATTTCTGATTGAATCAAGGATGCGACGTGCTGTACCTATCATGCGCTCCCAGCTTCCTCCCATGTTGGAGGCATGCGGTGGGTTGAAGACCCAGGTGCACTTCTGAGAGCACAGGTAAGTGTTCACACTTTCTTCCTCAGCTTCCGTTGCAGCATTCAAGCTGGAGTTGGCACCCACAAAGTTGGTTCCTCTATCAGAACGTAACTGTTTCGCTGGTCCGCGAATTGCAAAGAACCTGCGAAGGGCGTTGATGCAGCTTGAGGCACTCATTGTCTCTATCACTTCTATGTGAACTGCTCTTGTGGACATGCACGTGAACAGTACTGCCCATCTCTTGCTGTTGGCACTACCACCTCGGGTCCGTCGGGTGACGACCTCCCAGGGTCCGAAGACGTCCAACCCTACGTAGGTGAATGGAGGTTCCTGCTTTAGGCGCTCTTGAGGTAGATCTGCCATCTGCTGCTGTTCCAATTTGCCGCGTAACCGCCTGCATATCACACACTTGAACACCACGCTGGTGATGGCTCGCTTGGCTCCCACGATCCAAAGACCACTTGCACGCACTGCTCCTTCAGTGAAGTGCCTTCCTTGATGTTGCACTCTGAAGTGGTGGTGGCGAATGAGCAAGGTGGCAACATGGTGCTTGCCAGGAATCAGGAGTGGGTGAGTCTCATCAGTCGGTAGGTTCGAGTGAGTGATTCGGCCTCCGACGCGTAGCAAACCTTCTGCGTCTACCACAGGGTGAAGCTTCTTCAAAGGACTGTGTGCAGGTAAGTATTGTCCCTGCTGGATACAGCTGATCTCCTCTGCGTACACCTCATGTTGTACAGTTTTGATGATGACGTGTTCTGCGGCAGTAAGCTCTGAAGCTGTTATCCCTTTCTTGCAGAGATGCCATCCGGAACACTCGGTGTCAGGTGCTGGGTTTTGGAAACTGTGGGCTACATGCCTCAGACGTGCTACAGCTCTGGCCAAGCGCTCCCATGATGAGAACCTCTCAAAGCGTTGCGAGTCCAGGTGAGTTCCTGCAACCTTGGTCAGGTAAGTTGTGGCCTCAGGTCGAAGTTCTGGGTCTGCATCTGGATCGAGCAACTGAAAGTCATTGTCGGGTGACAAGGAGCTGTCTGGCTGTAGCAAGAACTTGGGTCCGGTGAACCAATTGGCTGCTTGCAGCTGGCTTGCAGACACTGACCTCGTGGCATGGTCTGCTGGGTTGTTCTTGGTGGCAACATACTTCCACTGACTCGGGTGACTGGACTGCCAGATCCGGTGTATGCGATTACTCACAAACACGTAGAACCTTCTGGACCTGTTGTTGATGTAGCCCAATACCACCTTACTGTCAGTGAAGAATGTGATCTTGCCCAGTGCTTGGCCTAGTTCTTCCTCGACCTGGTCTGCAATCTCTGTAGCTACACAAAGCACAAAGCTCAAGTCTGGGGATGGTGAGCTCCGCTAGAGGTGCAAGCTTGGCCTTGCCGAACACAAAGCTTACTTCTGTGTGGCCATTCTCATCCTCTACCTTGAGGTAAGCTACTGCTGCGATCGCCTTCACTGAGGCATCCGAGAAGACGCACAACTCTGTGCACTTTGCTGTTGTTACTGGGAAGGAAGCATAAGTGCGAGGGATGTTCAGCTGATTCAGCTCCTGCAGAGACTCCTGCCATCTCTGCCACTTGAGGAACTTCTCATCAGGTAGGGGCGTATCCCAGTCTGTGCCTTGGGACACTAGTTCTCTCAGTAGGAACCTGCCTTGGATTGTCACAGGTGCTAAGAATCCGAGCGGATCGAATAAGCTGTTAATTGTGGACAGAACGCCTCTGCGTGTGAAAGGCTTCTGGGACTCAGGGATGGTGAACGTGAAGGTGTCCTTGGTCATGTCCCAGGCAACACCTAGACTGCGCTGGACAGATAAGTCATCAACAGCAAGATCTAGAGCCTCGATGCTCTTGGCCCGATCATCTGTGGGAAAGGCTTCCATGACCTCTGTTTTGTTAGAGGCAATCTTGTGAAGCTTGATGTTGTAGCCTTTCAGCAACTGCTGAGCTCGCGTCAAGACATCCACTGCTTCGGCCTCTGAGGGAAAGGACCGAAGGACATCATCGACGTAGAAGTCAGTTTTGATGAACTCACATATGTCACTGCCGAAGTCCTTCTCTCCCTCTTGGGCTGATCTTCTCAGTCCATAGGTTGCGACTGCTGGTGACGGGCTGTTCCCGAACACATGAACTGTCATGCGGTAGTCCACTACCTCATTCTCAGGGTTGTTGTCCTCGAACCACAGGAAGCGTAGTACATCCCTGTGTTCTTTCTTCACGTAGAAGCAGTAGAACATCTGTTTGATGTCTGCCGTAACTGCTACCGGGTCTTTCCGGAATCTGAGAAGCACTCCGAGAAGGCTATTGTTGAGGTTGGGACCCTGAAGCAGGACATCGTTCAGGGACACTCCCTCAAAGCTAGCACTTGAGTCGAACACGACCCGGATCTTCCCGGGCTTCTGGGGATGGTACACTCCGAAGATGGGAAGGTACCAAGCTTCCTTTCCATCCTCTAAAGGTGGCGCCCGCTCTGCATGGTGGTTATCCAGAATCCCCTGCATGAACTCAACAAAGTCTTCCTTCATGTTGGGGCGTCTCTGGAAGTTGCGCTGCAGTGACTTAAAGCGTTCGTAGGCATACCGCTTGTTGTTAGTAAGTGGTTTCCTTGGGGTCTGAAATGGCAGTGGGGCTATCCAGCTTCCGCTGTGATCCCTGACAAACTCTTTGTCCATCAGCTGCAGGAACATGAGATCATCAATAGACGACGCTAGATGATTGTCCTTGTCAGACCTCGAGAAGACTGTTCTGCCCAGGTGGTCCTCTTGTCGCACTGTTGTACATGACCAAGGGCTAACTTGCTTGAAGCTCTGACTGAAGTCTTCCTTGACTTTGACGACATTCAAACAAGGATTCATGCAGCTTGGACGGCCATTTTCCATGAAGCATGTCTTGAATGTGTTCACTGTGTTTGGAGAGTGAGCTCCACTCAAACAGACATCGCCAACAATCACCCACCCAAGGTCGTGCTTCTGGGCGAAGGGTGCACTTGGTGGGCCATTGTACTGCTTACGCACTTTGTGGACCTGGAGTATGTCCCGGCCTAACAGCAGCCAAATCTCTGCAGAGTCGTCCAGAGCAGGTATCCTGTTAGCAATGCTTTGCATGTGGCTGTGGTGGTATGCTGCCTCTGGAGTAGGAATTTCATCTCTACTGTTAGGAACGTTGTTGCACTCTATCAGAGTAGGAAGGGGAATGCTCAATTCTCCTGTGAGTGGTTCGACCACGTAGCCATGGGCCCTCCTTCCTGTGACATTTGTGGCTCCTGCACATGTCGTAAGGATGTATGGCAGGGATGGCCCTTGAATGTGGAAAGCGTCAAAGAACTCCGTCTTGGCTAATGAAACGTTGCTTTGATCATCTAAGATCACGTACATCCTCTTCATCTGGTCTCGATGGTGTTGTGGATATACATTGACTAGGCATATCTTTGAACAAGACTTGCCCTTGAAGCCCTGACCACATACCTGTGTGCACATGGCCGTTGCAGTTGAGCTTGGTGCATCGTCAGATTGCTCTGATGTGTCCTTTGACTCCCCGCCATGGTCTTTGGAGGGGTTCTGCACCTTAGGTCCCTTTGGAGTAGGCCCTGGATGCAGTGCGGCAAGGTGCTTCTCACTGTTGCATTCTGCACACTTAATGGCAACATCACAGTTCTTAGCCATGTGCGAGACTGATGCACAGCAGCGGAAACATATCCCGTTGTCCTTCAGGAACTTCTTCCTGTCGTCGAGCAGCATAGCTCTAAAGCTCTTGCATTTTCTTAGGGGATGGGGTTTCTTGTGTATTGGGCAATGTACATTTGGGTCCTCTGTTTGGTTTGTTCCACTTTCTGTTGTTTCCTTGGAAACATTGGTTTTGTGCACTGTGACTTGGTTTTTGTTATTGAGGTTTCCTGTCCTTTCCTTTTTCAAGGTAGGTGCTGCGGAGCTGCAGGTGTTGAAGCTTGGGTCATCTCGCGCCTTAGCCTCCTTTCTGATGAACTCAGAGAACACTGCAAATGGTGGAAATGCAACTTTTTTCGTTTCCTTATACTTTGATCCAAATGTCATCCATTTCTCTTGAAGATAAAATGGCAACTTTTCCACAATGGGACCGACTCCTCTTGCGGTGTCCAGGTATGCTAAGCCCTGGAGATACCTGTCTTGTTTGGCTGCTTCAAGTTCTAGCACTAGGTCTGCCAGCTCACTTAGCCTGTGGTTGTCCCGGTTGGAAATCTTGGGAAAGTTATCCAGTTTAGCGAATAGCGCCTTCTCAATGGCCTCTGGAGCTCCATATCGTTCCTCCAGCCTGGTCCAGATCAGTGTGAGAGCAGCAGATGGGTGGCCGATGCTAACCGATTTCATCCTGCGTGCTAACTGACTTGACTCAGGGCCTAACCATTTAATGAGAAGGTCAACTTCGTCGTTGGCTGAGATATCTAAGCCCTGTAACACACTGATGAATGTTGCTTTCCAGCTGAGGTAGTTTTCGGGTTGGTCATCAAAGCGACTCAGACCACCTGATACCAGTTGACTCCTCATCAGAAACTTAGCTAGATCTGATATGTTGCCGTTTACATCTTGGCTGGGCGGACGGTGTGGGGTGTTAGAACTGACCCCTGGTTCTCTTTTGAGTTGAGGCTGGTTCACTCCTGGTGAGTATTGGTAATACGAGGTGTTAGGCTGTGACACACTTTGGTCTCTGTGAATCCGGTGTGATACAGGAGGACGCATTCGTGGTTGCGGTATGGGAGGCTGCCTACGTGCTTGTGGGACAGGAGGCTGAACATGAGCAGGATGTGGAGCTGAAGGCTGAATATGGGCCTGAAGCTGTATAAGGGGCTGAATATGTAGCTGCTGTGGGCCGAGATGTTGCTGTATGCCATTGTCTGGAAGGGCGCTTGGTTGTGCTGGAGTGGAAGCATTGTGCCCAAGTATGTGCATTGGTTGGGCAGGTAGCTGTGGTGATTGAGGGGTTAAATCAAATTCTTCTTCAGAATAGTCTTCCACGTGAGTGTGGTTAGCAACATATTCGCTGACTCTCTCATGCACACTCTGTTCTGCGGGTAATGACTCAAAACTTGCTAAGCTACCACAAGAGCTTCCATCAGCAGCAGCTTCCATGACAAGGGCTTTGGCGATAGCCGCGTCTGCGTCTCTGTCTTGTTGGAGTGCATCCAATTCAGCTTCAACGCGGGCTTTCTCAACTTTTAGTTCAGCTTCAAGACGGGCTTTCTCAATTTTTAGTTCTTTTTCTTTCCTACTGTAGGCTGCTCTAGCCTTAGCTTCTTCAGCGTTTGCACGTGCCTGCGCAGCTGCCAAGCCGATAGCTGAAGCCCGTGAGCCTTTGGTTCGGTGAGAGCCGGATACTTGGGATCTGACCTTTAATGACTGGTCATCACTGTCCTTTAGTTTTACTTCTTGCACGGAAAGCTCTTGCTGAACCTCTTTATCTTCCTCCATCTTCTGATGAGAGGCTGCCATTTTACTGTACTGTTCTTAAAGCCAACAGCCAGCTAAACTCATCTCTTCAACAAATCCCCCAAGGAAGAGGCAGGTCTTGTCATTAGCGAGGTTTATTGAAAAGAAGGTAAAACTGAAATAAATACAAAGACAGCGGGTAAGTATAAATAATGTCTGAACATCAGGTAAGTATCAAATAATAAGGTAAGTATAACAAAATATCTACACAGATCAGTAGGGCAGCTCACAACTAAATGCTACACTTAGCTTAGCTTCCATGCTAATTAGGCACTTAACACAAAGGAATGGCTAACATTTGCTGAGTCACACATCATTTCCAGTACAAAACCTGCCTGACTGTAACCACATGAATTAACTTACTTTCTCACCAAAAGATCGTTTTTACAACTAATTTACTCATAAACTTCTTCATTCAACAGGTTAACCAACATAAATGCACTTACTGGCAATGCCACATCGAAATTTAGAAAAATAGCAATAAAATGTCATTAATTGGTCTAAAAACAGATGGACACATGTTATTGAAATTTTAGTGGCTCCATACACTCCCTAAAAGTGAATTTCTATTACTTATAACATTTGAAAAGAAAAAACAAATTTGATTATCAAGGATATTGTCTATCTATTAACATATGGGTCAATTTGACCATAAAAGAAATAGATATTCCCAAACATTCAGAGGGTTTTTTAAGTCCAACATTCATTTTCTTTGAATGTTTGAATGCATATTCATCACACAAGTATAATAGTTAGGTAAGAACATGGATGCATTGCCAACCAAAAGAGTTTTGGGAACATCATAGAAAAGCATTGTTTTCTACATGATTTCTGCGCTTGAATTAGTGTGCACATAAGGAAGAAAAGGTTTGCATGTGCTCCTTGTATACGCATTACATGTTAATGGTAGTGGGGTAAGGTTTGAAGGAACAGGGCTAGCAACTTGTATGTTTACTTCTATTCACTATTTATGCCCACTGGAGAACTTGTGGTATGGACGTCAATGTGTATGTCCTTCACAAAAGTTACAGCTGTTGCTGTTCCTGGAAGGTCCTTCCTTCTCTATGTCAGGTAGCACCAGTTTATAATCAATGCTGCAGACAACTATGTCAATTTGAAACAACACACTGAACAGAGGAGAAGAATAGCACCATTATATCTCTCAACATAGCAACTAGCCTTGAGATCGCATCCACCTAAAGAAGTACAACGGCTTGTCACCATCAGAGCAGTCCATTTCAATCTTTGGATCACAATCATAAAGAGTCTCTTCAAATATACAATCACTTCTACTTATGTATGCTGGGCACAGAACAGCATGCACAGCAATGCTGACTATATGACACATCTTATGCTATTGTGTGTGTGTAGTGGGATGGTGCAAAAGGGTTGGGGGGGAGGGGTGTGCTGTGGGGGGTGCCATGATGGTGCTACAGGCACAACAAGGTTCATTTGGTGGATTTTGTCAAAATGTCAATGCTGTACTAGCCACCACTGTTCAAAAATGTTGTCGTGAATACGTTTTAGGCCTCCCCCATATCATTAGTATTTTTATTTATCAGGGCCAAAACAAAAGCAAAATGTTCCAAAGAAACATGGCTGAATAGCTTATTTTCATGTATTTCACATTATCTAAACAGATTTTAACATTTATTTGGAAAATATGGATGTTCCATTTATGTTTTATACACTAGAATAAATTGGGGTCAAATTGACCCCAAGGAACACGGATGTAACCAAAATGTGTACAGCACTTAGGAAAAACATTTTTGTGAAAATTTCACTTTTTTCACATTTATCCCATCTATTTAGGAAAAGTAATCAAAGATGAGGTCGAAGAAATATGTACTTCATATATTTTTCAGACGTTAAACATCGATTGGGGTCAAATAGACCCCAAGGATAACAGGAGGGTTAAGCACACACCTAAATGTATAATTACATTACATCGCATTTGGCAGACGTTTTTTAACCAAAGTACACATTCATGCTGTATTTGAAAGGATTATATGCAATCAATCAGTACCTACGGTTCTCACAAAGAGGTAGATAATGATTTGGGATGAAAAAGAGAGCAACCCTACAAAGTAAATTCAACACTTAGATTCGATTTAACATTGTTTAGTCCCAGAGTACTCTCTAAGTGTTGAAATAACACTGCATTTGTTTACATTGTAACAATGAATCTGCTCATCACATAAGAAATAGTGTCACTAGGGTCAGTTTTTGATCTATCAGTCAATCAATCAATCAAACAATCCACCCATCCATCCATCCATCCATTCATCCATCCATCCATCCATCCATCCATCCATCCATCCATCCATCCATCCATCCATCCATCAATATTATTCATATAGCGCATTATCATGTACGTAACTGTCATTTACATGTAAAAAACGAGAAAGAGAAGGAAGAGAGAAGAAAAAAGATATTGTATTGTAAAGCTGTTTTAATTTCTTTTTAAATCTACTGTGCTGTTGGCACAGTTCTAATTTGGACAGGAAGCTGAATCCAGCATTTGGCTGCAAATGACTAAATGCCATTTCAACTTGTCTGAATTTGACCCTTGGCACAACCAGTAAAAGAGACTCTGAAGACCGAAGACATCTGTTCGGATGATACTGATAAGAGCTATACCTGTTGAGCTACAGTTAGCTTTAGAGTGAGGGTTTGGATTTGAGCTCATCTCGAATTTCTGACTCATCTCGGCAGAACACAGGCTGACAGTTGTTGTTTTGGGGCTAAGCAGCCAGCCCCCTTGAGGTCAGTCAGGACGGGTGGGCTGAAAAACAAAACCCTGCTATTCCTTTTAGTCACATGACGTAATTCTTATTGACCAAAACACCAATTATCACTTCCCGTGTGTCTCAGGTTCCTGGAAACCGCTGGGTGATCAGGAGCCCTGACAGTCCATGAATCAGCTCCACACCGAGCCAGTGCCGAGACACTGTCAGCTTTTAAACTAATGGCGCCGCAAATTAGTTTGTTAGTTACCTGCACGTCGGCGCGACACAAGTGCTAATTTTCTCGCTATAATGAATGCACCCCCGCTGCCATGCAGTCATTATCATTCAGTGGCATATGCAACAGCTGAGGTGCATAAGACAAAGAATTTGTTCCTGATAAACAAGAATGGAATAAAATAGAATACAAATAATACAATAGAATAGCCTTACCACTATGCACAATTCCAAACAGACAGGACATACGTGTACGTAGATACTATACATAGATAGAATTAATTACAGATAGGCAAACAGACAGGTGTATTCATCCTCCAAGGGAAATACTTGTAACAAAGTTTCTCTGTATTTATAAATCTCCCACACTTAATACCTATGCCTATGCCTATGCCAGCTGTGGAAATATATTAAAATTAAAAATATATTAAATATATTAAAAATTGGCAATCCCCTACTGTGGTAGCAGGTGTTACACTCTTGAAATCTGAAGGTCTTCTCCTTTTCGAGTTTACCCCAGTGATTGTGTGGAATGGATGCACCTGTATAATTTTATTCTCCTATTTACAGAATTTTGCCTGTACTGTAGGAAGTATATGTCAGCATAAATGTCTGCTAGATAGTGCAGAGTACTGGTCGAAAAAAAAAAAACCAAGAAACACATTTTGTTGTTTTCTTGCTCGCTGTCTCAGTGTGCCCAATGTTTTCTTAATTTAGGGGGGCAATGAGAAATGCCATGCAGAACAGCTGCAAATGCTACGTTACACCCTGGTCATCACTACTCACAAAGACCCAGAGTAATGAATTCGTAAACACACGATATGAATAAACAGCAGCGTTTTCTAAAATGCCCCCACAACAGCAGCAGCAGCAGCAGCAGTAGCAGCAGCAGCAGCAGTAGCAGCAGCAGCAGCAGCAGTAGCAGCAGCAGCAGCAGTAGCAGCAGCAGCAGCAGTAGCAGCAGCAGCAGCAGCAGCAGCAGTAGCAGCAGCAGCAGCAGCAGTAGCAGCAGCAGCAGCAGTAGCAGCAGCAGCAGCAGCAGTAGCAGCAGCAGCAGCAGTAGCAGCAGCAGCAGTAGCAGCAGCAGCAGTGACTTCAGTGGCTTCAGTGGGTTGTGTATTGACTTTGGTGGCCACCAGATTGGAAAATAAATTCATGTTTTGTTTTCAAAGTCTTGCTCTGGCACTCCAGGGGTCAAAGGGTAAACTTTTCTTTCTGAGATGTGAATCCCTTGTAGTGTGTAGTGAGTGTGTGTGTGTGTGCGTGCGTGCGTGCGTGCGTGCGTGCGTGCGTGCCTGCGTGCGTGCGTGCGTGCGTGAGCGCATGCATGTGCTTTCATGTGTGTGCATGTTTGTATACTGTAGATTCTTGTGTCTGTGAGTGAAGGATGGCCACAAACATAAATAATTGTGTGTATGTATGTGAGCGATTCTACGATTCCCCTACGCTTTTGGCAAAAGCAAAATGTCAATTATCAGTATTTTTTTTCAACTAAATGACCTAGATGTTTACATAGTATATATATTTAAGTTTCCAAACAAACAAATTGCCAAGCTTAATCTTAAATCATTTGATAAATACTCTAATGAAAGCGAACATTTGCTTAATTATTTTGTCAACAGTGTTATGGACAAATACTATGTCATTTCAAACATATATAAAATGCTACAGAGTTGAAACAATATATGTTTGAAAGTGCTTATGTCCCTTAGCAGTAATGTTGTCATTAATCTGTGCAACTGATACAGAAAATGTGATTGTTGAGCTTCATAAGTAGGATTTTATGAGCCACTGTGATACAGACTGACACATTTTTCATCATAAATCCCTGTAACGTCTGATTTGAATATAGTCACCCTCCTTACACAAGACTTCCTTCTCCAGAGATAATCCCTAGTATATGTTCATAGGATTTTTCCAACACATAAGGGATCAATAGCGCAAAAACACTTTCAAAACAGTCAACGGTGTTACTCAACGGTGTTACGGTCAACAGTGCAGGGGAACAAGTCGGCACTTTTTTAGGAGAAAAAAACAGAGCAGACAAACCCATCTCCCTAGAACACAAATTATTTTGTTTGTTTGTCTGTCAATATGGATATAAATTGGCAAAAACATACTCCTCCTCAACTGTCATCAGTGTTGCCAGATTGGGCTGGTTCCCGCCCAATTGGACTGCTTAGGATGGCCGTGTGTGGGTAAAAATGGCATCTATCAGAAAAACCTTCCCACTGCCATATAAATCAATAGAATTGGGCGGGTTTTTAGGGCGGATTTTGATCATTTTTTGGGCTGGAAATCATCAGCCTCATCTGGCAACCCTGACTGTCATACTTAATTGTAACACCATTGACGGTAACACCGTTGACATTTCAGCCATTTTTATGGTGTTGTGCTAACTGAGGACCTCAGAAGTTCCACCACAACACCTTAATCAATTCATGTATCTGTATGCTTTATCTGTGTTTTTCTACATGTGATTTCTAATTCAGATTCTTATGAATATGTTGATAACACAGTTGACAGGCAATTTTCCCGCTATGAGAACATGAAAAAGAATGGATTAAATTATGGAAGGATGGAGCTCAAAATTTACCAAAAAGTCTTCCCGTATCCTGCCAAAGAGGTTATGACATCACGTGATGTTATTCGTATGGCCTAAGACCAAACCATTACTGATTTATGGAGGAGGTTTCAGACCGTGACACGGTTAACACAGTTTTCGTGGACACACACAAAATGGCAAATTTCATGTATAATGGAAAGGACAGTGGTCTTTCTGACAGTTTTGTCATATTGTGATGATTACTGTGAATCAACATTTGCAATCGTCTTGGGCAAAACAAGTTTCTTTACATGCTAATATGAAGACTGAATCTGACATTTTGAAAACAGGACGGCATGAAAACGCCCAAAACCAGTATTATATATTCATTCTTGCTGAGGGAAATAATGATATGTCTACACTTTCTGTATTATATGAAAGATAAATGTTTTCCAATGTCCAAAAGATCATTGGATGCAGTTAATAGTTAGTGGAATTGCCAAATAAAATCCACGGACTTAAAAGTGTAGGCGAATTAGAGAATCACTCATGTATGCATTCTATTTTCTCCCTTAGGGTCAGTGTGTGTGTGTGTGTGTGTGTGTGTGTGTGTGTGTGTGTGTGTGTGTGTGTGTGTGTGTGTGTGTGTGTGTGTCTGTCTGTCTGTCTGTCTGTCTGTCTGTCTGTCTGCCTGTCTGTGTCTGTCTGTCTGTCTGTCTGTCTGTCTGTGTCTGTGTCTGTGTGCGCGCACAAGTGCACATGCTCGCACAAATAAGCCCACGCCTGAATGGATGGATAATCCTGTCACCATACATATGTGGTGATCTACTGAATATCAATACAACATGCATGTATAGCTTAAGACTAAAAGTGCCATGTGTGTCTTTGCATGGTGTCAACCTGTCAGGAGGTGCTTTGGTGCCATGGGAGGGAGCATGATGGCCCAAATGCTCACTTCCTTACTCTCCTCTTCCTTCCCAGTTACTCAGTGGCGGATTTAGTTATTTGTGGGGGGCACGAGGCAAACGTAGCTATAGGGGGCCCTTCAAATCCTTTTTTTTTTTTCAACAAGGAACGGGAAGGGGGCCCTTGCAGTTCGGGGAAGTTGGAGGGGCCCAAGGCAGTTGCCTACCTTTGCCTCTATTTATAAAACCGCCCCTGCTCTTACTATACTTCTTTCCCAGGAAAGCAGGACACTTCACAGGTAGTCCTGAGTGTCAAAATAACATCTGCACTTCGCTTATGTGCCCCAGGGGAGTCCAGGCAGCGTGGCTGTTTTCCCCCCTCACAGATGGCAGGCAGCAAGGCGTGCAACAGCTTGTTTTCTCAATCTTCCTCTCCCATTTGTCACATAATGAAGCTTATTAAAAATTTAGCAACCATTTCTGACAAAAAAAACGAGGCTGCATCATAACCACAATTACTGGTGGAATAATCAGCTGAGATTAGAAATCACAGTTTTTGTGAGACGGTTCAGGGGAAGGGTTTTTTTTGTCTGCCTGTCCCACAGGGGTAACTATTTTCTGCTTTTAACTGTGGTGTGAAATTGTGTAAATCTGTCAGCTAGATATCAAATGTATTAAGCATAGCACCCAAGGTTCTTAATGCCTAAGAGTGCTAATTTGAAAGATATGTACTTAGCAAGTGAAGAGGTGGATTGCACTCAGGTTCTTTTCTCCTTTTTTTAATTTTAAGATATGAACTTAAAAAGACGCTAGCAAGCGTCCTCTGGTTCTTTCTGCTACCCAACCCTACCCCCTACCCCTCCCCCCGGTTCATGTACAATGTCTTGTCTTCACTGCTTAAGCTGTATTATATGAGGTTTTTTATTCTATGTCTTGATGTTGTAATGTTTGCAATATGGAGCTATGGAATCTTTTTTTCTCCTCATCCTTACCCAATGTTGTATAACACTTAGCAGGTACTTTACTGTACTTTATTGTTACATTTGTTGTAATGTAATGTACTGTATTGGTGCTGTTTTTGGGGCGCAGCAGATGTGGCAGCCGTTACCCTAAGTTTCCCCTTGTGGGATCAATAAACATAAGTCTAAGTCTAAGTCTGAGTATGCCAACAATGCTTCTGACTATACAAAATATAAGCAGTGGCACTTAGCTGAAGTAAACCATGGCCCAATGGCAGGAAGTTGGTGAGCATAAGGTTGCAGGTTTGAATGCCATGTATAGAAGAATATTCCCACATTGCTCCAGGAACTGTAACCGATACCTTGGCCTGTACCTATACATAGCTGTAAGAATGCTTTAGAGGTAACAGTGTAACCCGACGTATTACCACATAGGTCTCGAACTCCCACCTCATCCCACCCCACGTTAATGGGAGTCACAGCACGATAGGCCTACCGCTGGACTAAAGGACCAGTCCGATAGCCCAGTGCTACCGATCAGTGGTGTAGTCTACTTTTTGGAAGTGGGTATACTGTATATTTGAGCATTCTTTGAAGTGGGTATACTGTATATATTTGTGCC
>NC_085875.1:9301865-9319365 GCF_034702125.1 Engraulis encrasicolus | reverse complement strand
AGTGGAGAGGGGTGCTTGTGGGGGGAGTGGTGGCTGAATGAGCTACAGTAAGACGGCATACCATTACATGAATGGGGGTTGATGGGAATGTGAAAAGGGGAAGAAGGGTGTTTGTGGATGAAAGGGGAGAGGAGTGTTTGTGATGGATGGGTGAAGCGGTGGGGGATGGGGGGGGTGCAGGGAAAAAGGGAACATAAGAGTATGGTGGGAGGATGAATAAAGGGTTGAGGAAGATGAAGAGGAGGGGGGGGTGCAGGGAAAAAGGGAACATACGAGTATGGTGGGAGGATGAAGAAAGGGTTGAGGAAGATGAAGAGGGAGCAGAAAGGTGGTTTGTGGTGGATGGGTGGAAGGGAGTTGAAGGGGGGTGAGAAGGGAGGAAGGGTGCTTGGCTTGGTGTGAGGAAGCTGGTGGTGGGAAAGTCACACCTGTCAACCAATTTACTCTCCATTATTGACACTATGAGAGAAGGGGAAAAAATAACAACTTCACCCCGAGCACATTCAGAGATGTGGTGTAATGAGAGAGAGAGAGAGAGAGAGAGAGAGAGAGAGAGAGAGAGAGAGAGAGAGAGAGAGAGAGAGAGAGAGAGAGAGAGAGAGAGAGAGAGAGAGAGAGAGAGAGAGAGAGAGAGAGAGCTGCAATATGTTGTGAATGTTGAGGACCTAATTGCCACTGTAGTACAGTAAATGCTTTAACCTAGGAGGTCCAAACTCTGTCTCAGTTCCATGCCCTTTGTGCAAGGGCACTGGTAAATCAAATGCCTTGGAGAGAAATGGCTAAGCACGGACACTCCAGACCACACAGACGCAATGTTTTGTGCTTGGCCACCAGTATCAGAATTGGCTTTGGACTGATTTCTTATTGCTCTGGGTTGTGTTACCCCAAAGCCCTTCAGTAGTACTTAAGCCTAAGTAGTACTTAAGTATGAGGGGCTGCCTAGTAAATATACCACATCACATGCATACCATCATTTTAAAGGTCTACATACAATATTTTTTTTCTCGCATATGGAAATAAAATGGTTGCCCCAAGTGCATGTGCGATGTAAAATAATGAATGTATAAGCTATTAGTGTTGATGTGACACCTATTTCTGATATGTTGCCTAGGCGGCCCCTCATACTTAAGTACAAATTTTTGGGAAACACAGCCCTGCTTGGTTGAGCCAATACAGATCTCTGAGTTCACAGTCAGACAGCACACAGCTTACCACTTCAAAGGAATCCAATGCCTTTCCTTTACAGACTTAGCTGCTTTTGCCCTGGGTTGTTTCTACTGGATGTTTTGTCGTTGGACTATTATAGTTTGTTATAGCTGTCAAGAAACTATATGTCCGCTCATAAGTATGCTTCTAAATTTAATGATTTCCTATTTGTCTGGGGTTTTGTTTTATTTGTGTATTTATTACCAGTATATTACAGCATTCAGGCCCACACTTACAGAAAGCAAGTTTGCATAGTGTGTGACAACTCTGGAATGATGCTGTGTCACCGTGGTGACAGTCACTTGGTTCTCATTCCCTTCCTATCATTGTGAGAGACATGCTGGCAGTGCTTCTTAGATGATGCCTCTTGCCACATTTTATTCTCTCAGTTTTTACATTCATATCATATTTTCCCATCTCTCTACCTCTCTCATCATCTCACCTTTCTCTGTTTTATTCCATTCCTACACACCTGGCATAGCCTCCCTCTTGCTCAGCTCTTTTTAAAATGGAAGATTACCCTATTTGAGTTCAGAAACGGAAAGGTTTGATGAAGGTATGAATAAAACTAATTTCCCAAAGCCAAACACAGCAAAGTGCACGGCCCTACAGACACCAACTACAGGAGTCTCCCCAGACGACTGAAGCGGATTAATTCACAATTCTCTGTCTGTTTTACTGTTTCAAAACCACGTTTAATCTCTCTCTCTCTCTCTCTCTCTCTCTCTCTCTCTCTCTCTCTCTCTCTCTCTCTCTCTCTCTCTGCCCCCCACCCCCCCTCTCTCTCTCCCGTTTGCTTTCCTTCCCTTGATCGGACTCTTACAAAGAAAGGAGAGGGGGAAAAAGCCCTATCCACTTCTGTCCAATCACTGCTGCATGGCTTCCCATCCCAGTGGAAAGCTCGCGCTTCCCTCTGTAGGTGGATAAGGTAGGAGGTCCATACATATTAAAAAGTCTCTTGTCACACATTAAGCAGCCCAGTGGAGCAATAATGTGCCCGGCAAAGCGCTCAAACAAATCACCCAGATAGAGAGAGATGGATATATAGTATATGGGGCCCTACAGCACACACAAGCCCCTGAAATGGAGAGAGATGAAAGACGGTGAGTGTGACTGTGAGTTCATTTGCTCACATTCCTCTTGTCTTGTGGTGGAAGGCGAGGTGGAGATGGAGGGATGATGGTGCCGGGCAGGATGGGGGTATGGTGTGGTGGGGGGGAAGAGGATTCAAGGATACCTCAGTTTGGGTTCTTCAGTTTCATTGAATATCAGCAGTCTATATGGTAATGGGGGTACTGTATACCATGGCTGGCCCGAGGATCTTGTCAGAGGAAAGGAAGGAAGTAAGGTTTCCATTGGGGGTCACTGATGTCTGACGGCATGCGAGAGCATGCACTCTTGAGGCCTGATTGCTCCTGAAAGGCTGCCGGGACAGCAGCACAATCATGTGACCAAATGGTAACCAGCTGCTGTTTCAGTTACCATAGAGTGGACTGTCTTTTTATGTCCAGTGTAATGTCTGTTAAGGTCTGGCCTTTCACCTTTCATCCATCAAAGATCCCTTAGTTTTGTTCTGGGGGACCAGGAGTAAAAAATCTGGATGACTCAGTCAGAATTGTAACATGGAATAGAATGTGATCCTCTGGATAAGTAGGCACCAGTTAAGTGTATTACTGATTACTAATACTGAGATATAGGCCAATGTATTGATCTAGTGGATTATACTCTAAGCTGGTCTGCCTATAAAACTACAAAAGGCTGCATATTGTTGTATGGAGGCGTAGTCAAAATGCTGAAGAATTTCTGTGAAGGTCCTCTATCATGCTAAGATTTGGCTTCTGATTTGATTCTTCATTATAAGCCCATAACTAAACCAATTTTTGGATTAAATAAGTTCCCAGACTCTCTTTACAATTTACAACAGTTTGAAACTTAACAGTCTCACTCTTCATTCAAACTGGCACCCTCTGTTGATTGTTGGCCGAAGATGTGTCTGACAGAATCAATGTTGTCTTTTTCGCATGTTACATTAGACAATTGACTGACAGAAACAGCCAATGGTCCCCGAAATGCATTTCACATCTGCCCATGCAAAGTCAATGGGATCCATCAACACTGAGTGCCAGTGTGAATGTAGATTTAGCTCTTTTGACTATGCAATGGAGTGTAAGTAAACGTATGCAGCACACCTGGTCCTTTAGAAGTGCTGTGTCGTCAATTATGATTCAGGCAAATTAGCATTCCAGAGAGAATCAAAGGACTGCACTTATCTCTTTGACTTCATGTCACTGTCGCTTTTCAAATGAGCACAGAATTGAACACAAGAATGACCCCGTTGGTAATGTTTTCCTTTCTTTGTTTGTCCGCCATTATGTTTAACTCTATCTCTCTAAGACTCTATTCCAACTATTGATCTGACAAGGGTACAGTAAGTAGGCTCAGTATATACAAGACTTTCAGTCAAAGAGAGTGAGGAGTGTGTTTATGGGATGTCTAAGACAACCTGATGGTACCGTACCAACAGCCTGACCCTGAAAACAAATGAGCCAAACACTGGACACAGGCTGCTGCAGCAATATGTCCAGCAGGTAACATTCTCAACAAACAGACTGAACTGAACACCCTCTCTGCACCTCTCTACGTATTTCTCTCTCTCTCTCTCTCTCTCTCTCTCTCTCTCTCTCTCTCTCTCTCTCTCTCTCTCTCTCTCTCTCTCTAAGCTGAACCCTGGACGCAGGCTGCTACAGCAATATCTCCAGCAGTTAACATACTCATCAACAAGAAGGCTGAATACCCTTTGCACCTCTGTATTTCTCTCTCTCTACTTCTCTCTCTCTCTCTCTCTCTCTCTTCATCTCTCTCTCTCTTCATCTCTCTCTTCATCTCTCTCTCTCTCTCTCTCTCTCTTCATCTCTCTCTCTCTCTCTCTCTCTCTCTCTCTCTCTCTCTCTCTCTCTCTCTCTCTCTCCATATCTCTCTGCTGAACACTGGATGCAGGCTGCAACAGCAATATCTCCAGCTCGTAATATGCTCAACAACCAGACTGAACAGGAACACCCTCTGCACCTCTGCTTTCTCGTTTTCCCCCTCGCACATAAAGACTGACATAACAATGGCTCATAAACCAGCTCTGAGGCGCAAGACCTTCAGAGGGGAGAGCAGTCTCTCCCCATCAGCTTCTAAACACTCCCATTCTCCAGTGACAGCAGATGTAAATAAGCCTCTGTGGGCGCCATGTGAAGGGGATGTGATGCGATGCGTTGCGGTGTGGAGCGCATCGGAATCCGAAGGTGAGGTCCCCGCCTGTGAGAAGATCAAAGTCCATCTCCTTTTGAAGCACGAGAGAGAAATAGGGAGATAAATAAAGAGAGAGAGAGAGAGAGATACAGTAGATAGATAGAGAGAGAGAGTAGGCACTGGGATGTGGACAAGTCGGCAATCGGAGTCATGGGGGCCCTCGTCTGCCACGACGAAAGAAAGAAAGAAAGTCAGAAAGGAAGGAAAAAAAGAGAAGAGAAACAGTACTCAGGGTCGTGGCAGAGCGTGACAAGGATGAGCTTTGATAGGCGTCTGGGAGAAAGAGGAGGAGGGGGAGGAGTGGGGGGGAGGGATGGGAGACCAAGAAAGGAAAACAACAAGGCTGGGAGGAGAAGGTGAGGGAGGAGATGGGGGGTGGGTGAATGGGGAAGTGATGAAATGAAGTGAAACGATCTGTCGGCCTGACGCAAGTAACCGATACCCGTAAGCGACGTCCTTTCCCGTTCCTGGGGTGGGCCTGGGCAGGATGGGTTAGTTCATGCCACCTCCTCTGCTGATGATGGCCACTCAGACTACTACTCCATCTTGTCCAATCTCAGAGTTACTGTATATTTGGGTTGAGGGTGACGCTATATTTCCCTGTACCCGTTGCATTCATTTGGGACAGTGTAACAAAGAATGACATGACAACATACAAATATAACATTATGTACGTGGGATTTACCTTAGGTAAGGGTTAGGTATGTATTGTACATTCGTTAGGGCTAGGGTTAGCAGGATAGGTATTCATGCAATTGCACCTGGTTCTAGGGTTAGGGTCATGGCCGTAGCCAGAAGTTTGAAATAAGGGAGGTCCATAGTGCGCGCGCAGCGCACCAACAATTTTTTAATTCTTAATATTGGATATAAACTATACTAAAACAAACTACCTTAAGTAATATTGCTATCGATCAATTGGCATAAATATTCTGTCAGTATATGACATGGCCTGTATGTAGCAGGATGGCCGAAGAAATTGATTGTCTACGACCAGTTAATTTTGCAACTAATGTTTGTTGACGTTAATTGCTGAGTCAGGGACACACATGTGTCATACACATGGAAAGGGCAGAAAGAGACCTTTCCAATGGTACCACACACTCACCCATACACAAAAGCTATGTAAATAAAAACTTCAATTGAAACGTGAATGCAAAAATGTAGATTAAACAAAAAATATGATTTTCTCTAAAAATTAGGGAGGACCGGTCCTCCCTTACCTCATATGTGGCTACGGCCATGGTTAGGGTGTAACCAGGTTCAGTGTGAATAATCACTTTTGGTGTCTACACTGCCATATCCGTATGTCCATTCCCTTTAAAGTTGTTAGATTGTATGCTGAATGTCAGTAAGTCCAATAAATGTATTTTCTACTGTCTCCCTCTCTTTATATGTCATTATATAAGCATGAGTGGTGTGCACAATAATTCTGACACATTAAATAGCTTTACAATGTACACACAGGGTGTTACAATGGCAACTACAGCATTTAGATGACAAACAGCAACAATTATCAGACATTAAAAGGCTGAATATGAAACAGTACTGTACAAATTGTGTGGTGTTTCAGACCATGGGTTACATACAATTACATGCAATTACATACATAAGTGGTCAATGTTCTTTTCCTCATTAAGTGGATTCACATAGCGATATAAAGTATAGGCCTACTGTTCAGTATGTTGTCAAAATTAGTTTAAAAAATAGCCCAGCAGTGGCAGCTGTGAGGACTGCAATCTATCTCCTCGGGGGCAATTCACTGGCTTAGTTCCCCTTGACCCTCTCCTAACCTCTCCCACGCACCGCACACAGCAATGTACACATACAGTACATACAGTCCTCACATGCACATATACACACAGTGCACATACACATGTACACACAGTGCAGTGCACTGTACTGTACTGTGTGCTGTATACAAAGCCATGCACTTGCTCCAAACACATATGGTACACATGCTCAGGGCCGTTGACTGCTTTGGCCAGGGCCAGGACAAAGTCATCTGAAAGGGGATCCCAGCCCAATCGATACAATGTAATGAGGACGCAATTTTGGGCCCCCTCTCTCCCTGGGCCCTGTCCCCTTTGTCCACCCTGTCGGCACCCCTGCATACAGTACTCATATGCAGATATACACACAGTGCACATACTGTACTGCAGTGGTTCTTAACCTTTTTTTCTTGAAGCACCCCCTAACCTGTGCCCAAGACAAGCCACACACCCCCAACCCAAACTTCTACATGTATATACGCACTAAAAAATGATTTAAGTGATTAATTACAATGATTCTAGCTTTAGACATTGATCAATACTTTAATGACTTTACATGGGCACCAAAACATGTTTTAATTTTGACTTGATTTGGTCTAATTATAATGTTTGGAAGCAGAATTCTGGTCACAACCTCAACACAAACAAAATTCCACGCACCCCCTGAAATCTCTGGCTAGCTTTGTAGCTAACTCTGGTACTGGAATTGTCCTGTACATGGCCCCTGTCCAATAAACCAATAGACTAAACTAAGCTATACTAAACAATATTACAATGAACATCAGAGACAAACAAACTAAGGATATGGATCGCTGGAACCATGCATGTCCTGTGATTCGAAGACACCAAGATAAGAATTGGGTCCTCAGGTCCTCATTACATTACATGATTTAGTCCCGGGCCAGGCCAATCTCATCAGTGGCCCTGCTCATAGTGTAGACACAATACAGATGCATTATACTGTATGCAGTACACATACACAAATCCATGTACCATATGTGTACCACATGTTCCAGTTTCAGCATACAAAACATCACACGCATGTGCACATACTTTATGGTCCTTTTGTGATTCAAATATCTTGCAATACAGCAGATGTTTCCCCAACAGAAACAGAGGGAACAACCCTCTACAATTCATTCACACGCACAGTAAAAAATAACAACAGAAAGAGAGCAAAAACAGAAATAGCAAAAACACAAACACAAACCCGCTTCATGCCTGTCATGTCTGTAGTTTGCCACCTGCTATGAGACGTCTAAAAACATGACGGCTTACCACGTTGAACCACACAATAGAAATGTTAATCGCCTGCTTTGCTCTGCCCCGTTGGTCACATTGAAATTGCGATTTTGCACTAACTGGTTAAAATTCATGAAACTACTGTGTATTTAAATCACTGGAATGTCACGCGACAAAATGATATTCTAAATGCTGAATGTCAGAAAAGGTCATCCATTGCGATGGCAAGCATGCTCTGTTAGGATATGATGGCATGGTAAGATCATGTGATAAATCATCAATCTTTCACTGTTTTAATGACAGCAGGGCCATGCCATTTCCATATTGTGTAAAAAAAAAAATGGTGCATGCATATCCCGAAGCTGATAAATCGGCATACCGAGATTTCTCATATCCAGTCCATGGACCAAATGGATGTAGGACAAGTTGTTCGCAAATAATGTGGAAAATATGTATCCATTGCCATGTTCAGAATATTTGCAGACAGATTTATGCTGAATAATAAAATAAAATGTAATAATGAGTTGCTAACCATGTTGTTTATACAATGCAGATCTTTTTCTTCCTTTCAAGAAAATGGAAGGGTGGTGTGTAATAAACCTCACATTGAAAATTCATTTGAAGCCTGACTATGACAAAGCCACAAATATGAAAGAGAGTGTTGGGGTAGGGGTGGGGGGAAGGGGAGTTTATCCAGTGTTGGTCAAGAAATCTCAAATTCGATGACCTTGGGCAGAGCTTGTCTTTGGTTTCTGGTCTGTTCACGTTTGAGGCACATTTAACTTTGTAATTGATTTTGATTTTCATACTCTCACTTTCATGGCCTGTGGATGAGTCTAATACAAATGTGGCGTGGAAATAAGATCATAAATATGAAAGACTCTCGCCGCCTTTATTCCCCCCTCCAGGAAATTGTCTAATGCTGAACGCCATCTCTCTCTCTCTCTCTCTCTCTCACTCGTTCTCTCTGTCTCTCTCTCTCTTTCTCTATCACTCTCTCTCTTTTTCTCTTTCTCACTCTCCTCCTTTCTCTGTGCCCTCTTTCTTCTTATCCTGCACTGATTGGCGACTCAAAGCAAAGTTGATTGCTACCCCCCAACATATCAGACAGAGATGAAAAGTTGTAATGTTGATTGGCACCCAACAGACGGAGAGTTTCAGAGCCTCAGAGGATGAGGTGGTGAGCATGAGGTTGGGGGAGTTGGGGGACGGGAGAAGGGTTGGGGTGGTGTTGGGTGGTGTGGTGCGGTGCGTCGTATATGGACTTCTCCATAGACTAGGCTGTGCGGCGTCGTTGGATGG
This sequence comes from Engraulis encrasicolus, assembly GCF_034702125.1. Taxonomy (NCBI): domain Eukaryota; kingdom Metazoa; phylum Chordata; class Actinopteri; order Clupeiformes; family Engraulidae; genus Engraulis; species Engraulis encrasicolus. The sequence goes on along the minus strand of NC_085875.1, from coordinate 9,310,549 downwards.
GCGAGAGCCGTAATTTTCCATGCGAGTCATGTGTGCGGCTGCCTCGCGGCTGGCCCAGGGGATAATGAATACTGGAATGCTCTCGCGACAGACCGGCGGGTGGATGGGGCAATGAGCGGCAGAGCCATAAGTGGCCCAAGGATTGATTGTTGCGGCAAATCCGAAATGACTTTGCCTGCACTTATCCGCAGAATAAAATAATGTTTCTCATCACAGAGGATAATCTCCGCCCCCCCCCCACCCATCTGACCATCTATTCTCCCTGCAACCTTCCAATCTACTCCCCCCACCCCATCCTCATAGATGTGCATGCATACCCACACATACCTCCACACCATATGCAGACACAAACACACACACATTTCTCTCTCTCTCTCTCTCCCTCTCCTGCCTTCAGGGGTGACGCTAAGTGGGGGTGGGTCACGATGATTGAGGTGGCCCAAAGCTTTACAGAGGTTCCCAGGGACAATGATATGGTTAGTTGTGGGGGCCCAGACCAAAAATGATTCCATTTCAGACGGACCACAATTTGTAGCACCATACCTGCTAGACTTTCCTGTCTTTTACCCAATGAGGAATTGGTCACTAAGCTTTGTTCAGAAAGAAGAGAGGTTGCACAAGAGTAATGTAAAAAAAACAATGAGAAAATGGAAAAGTTTTGCACAGTACGTGTGTCTGTTTATTGTACATCCATTCAAGGTTTGTGAACACAGAATCAATGTGCCGAAATTGAGTACCATGTGTGGATAGGCTATGTTTCTTTATTAATTTCCACCAAGGAAATATTTGTCTTGTATCATAGGCAGAGAGGTTGTTGCAGCACCATAGACATGTAGGCCTACTATAATGATGAATCTTCAGATGGGTTTCAGCTGAGGGTTTCAGTGTCTTCCCTGTCTATGTTGGAAAGCCCCAAGACTAGTGGTCACAAGAAATGAGTGAAAATTCCATGTGTGTCTAACAAACACATTTATTGAATGGCTCTTGACCACAAGACACCATCATACAGTCACTGCTACCTCTTCTATGCACAGTATAATAACACAGAAGAAATAGGGGAAGGGAAGGGAGGGAAACACATGATATGGCTTTGGGTGACAGTATAATATTCCCTGGACCACTATAGCTGCAAAGTCTCATCATTGTCCTTTGACCACAGTATCAAATCCAGAGTAATCCACGCGGGTTGTGGATGACCGTTTGCAGCCAGAGGCAGAAAATCTCTCACATCCCCACAATCCTCGAGCCCTTCCCTGCTCCATGTGTGAGAATCGGCTTGATCCTTAAGAGACCTGCACATATGAGAAGAGATTTATAGTTTATCGAATTACATTAGGGAAAACCATATTCTCAGAGCATGGCTAGACTATGAGCAGAAATCAAATCTCATTTTTATTACTCCATTTAGGTTACTCTGATATCATGAAATATTTCATATGAACCCAGTGAATTCACAAATGTCTTTTAATCAAAGTAAATCTGATTGAAATCTGATTTTTTTTCTTGATGCATTGAGACTATTGAGACTTACTCCCAGTGTGTTCTAGTCTGCGACTAACATTCAAAACATTCAAAGCTTCCCTCAAAGCTAATCTAAGCAGCATGTGTTTACGTAAAATATGAATGTCCTGGTTGTAGGCCTACCGTGAGTCAAATAAGTTGCATATTACTTCAACACATTTCCTTTAATCTCTGGTGAACCTTCTGAACCCTTTTAGGATTATTTGTGTCATCAAGTGTCTCACAAATAGCACTTTCAAAGTTGTGAATGGCAACTTTCCACTGCAAACATGCTTTATCTCATTTCTCAGAATGTGAAGCCATGCATACCGTCTGTTAGGGGGATTTATTGCCACCTGATTTTGTGACCCAACTTTTCTAAAAGTACTCTAGCCTACAAGTTGCAATATTTGTGTAGGGAGAGTAGAAAATGATTGTCAGACTGTCACCACCTACTGTAGTGCCTCCGCTCAATTAAATTTCATTGCAGTAACTACATTTCGTCAGGTATTGGAACAATAGCCGACCAGTCCAAAAACCAGGATCCGGCAATCTGGCCAATCAATGGACAAAGTTGAACCTATGACCTTGTCCATCAAGTTCAGTAATTGCAGACAGTACGGCACGACCAAATAGCAACAACTGGTTAAATACAAAAGCACAAGTGTAACATGGAGAGAGCTAATCCTAATGCTGCAAGGTCAAATGATTTCCACAAAGTGAAACGAAACCGTCTGGTGCATTGCGTTATGATCCAAAAGGTTTTGGAAAGCACTTACATAATTTATCAAGAAGTGATGGCTGATTGAAGCAAACCTGCCATGGAGCGTTTGAATGCCACAGTAAAGATTTCAGATGCTTTGCTTGAAGTGAAGCCAAAGAAAAAAAAATGTCTGATGCCTAAGGCTAGCAACATGTGGCCCGGTAGAGGGTAATTCTCCATCACCTTCAGGACTACACAATCTCATGTCACTTCTCAGACAATCAAGTGTCACCAGTTGACTTCAAAGGGGAACCATGTCCACTCCGGCTGTCATCCTAATATTTGACATGACACGCTTTTCCAAAAAACATGAGCTTTACTGGATTGCCCCACCACTAGCTCTCAGGTGCGTTGTTGTCTACCCATGGCTGAATCAGGAGGCTCAGATGGTCTCTGTGGTGAAGGAGGAGGAAAGACACCCCAATCTTTTGAACTTCAGTGCCATTGAATGGAATGGACTCCGTCTGTATAACACCAAAGAGCAATGCGTTTTGGTATTGTAGTCAGCACGTCTTTGACTGTATGGCACTTCATTCTATTGTACTGCCTTCTCGTCTATGGATAGTGCACCTTTGCACATTCAACACACTTATGTAGGTGTCCCTTATGCATATCCCACCACCATACCCAAAAATGGGTCCTCATTACACTCTATGTATTGGGTGAGAGTCAGTGTGGGGTGTAACTCGTCACAAAGTGAAAATTTGGAAAACAAAAAGTCGTTCCTTGTAAAATACGGCTGAACGTTACTCTTACGATCGGATAGATTTTACTTTGACCCCTTCTTTGCCTTTCTTGGGCGCACACTCGCACACTGAGAGCTATTCCAAGATAGAGAAACTCCCCTTCTTCCAGTTTTACTGGTTTTGAAGACATTGAGGAGCATTGATGAACAGTGTGTGCATTTGTAAAAACCAATACCGGTGTGCTTCCATTCCTACAAGTAAAGTTTGAAACATTTTCATTTGTTAATATTTTCGAAGCTTGTTACTTAGCTCGCACATCCTAAAGCAACCCAATTGCAAGGTACATGTGGTGCCTGATGTACTGTATTTTGAAGTCTACATAGTCACACAAGACATCTGCTCAACCATTTCCCCCGTGTAAGATGACAAGTCCGACAGGTGGACAAAGATGCGTCCATCTATGCACTGCCGCCTTGTGGACACAGGAGGTAATTACAATGTACAGAATGCGTTTCAGATGGACCGACAGACAGACCGACCGACCGACATACCCTCTCATAGAGATGCTAGGATGCATCTAAAAAGTGCTTTGTTCCAATTATGCCAACCAACAAGCCTAGAAAAGGTGACCGCTCAACGTTTGTACAGTCGTACGTCAAGCACAACTTGCATCATGTCTTCTGTCCTAAATAGCGAATAGCTTACTCCTTATTTTCTCACATTTTGAAGAAAGTCAAGCCACACAATGCCAGAATCAGCACGTATTGCCTCAGGATTTTTTTTAAATCCGATGACCTGGAGACCCATCCAAATGTAACACAGAAGTAACGTCTAACGCAAAAAGTTGTTTTACTCAGGGGATAACTAAGTAAGGTAAGGCACTTAAAAAAAAAGAGTAACGAACACACACAACCTTTAAAAAGTAACTTCCCGAACACTGGTGAGGGATCCTTTTACATGACAGTCCTCGCTGTCAGCAACCATTCTCACAGTACACACATCACTGGAATGATGTCTTGCACTATAGGCCAACCTTACCTGGGGGTCCCTGATAGGGCTCACGCAGCAGGTGTACCTCCCACGGCCTCACAGCAAGGGATCCCACTTCTGACACCACTTGCAGTCTAGGGGAGAGAGAACTCACCAACAGCCAGCTTTGAACCCAGATTACCAGATGACCAAACATGAACTTTGACCTAACACCAAAGAGCACATCCACTTCTGTTGGCAGTCAATATATACAATGTACTATCGGAACCTACTGTACAGTGTTTTTGTTCGCCTCCCTGTCAATCTGATCTGTAGTGTGTGTGTGTGTGTGTGTGTGTGTGTGTGTGTGTGTGTGTGTGTGTGTGTGTGTGTGTGTGTGTGTGTGTGTGTGTGTGTGTGTGTGTGTGTGTGTGTGTGTGTGTGTGTGTGTGAATGAAATAGTGTTATTTCACAAGGATTTGCTGACCTGATGTTGGTAACCTCGAGTACCCATGCTGTGTGTATGACGCTTGTGGTTTTTGACTTGTCTTTTTCTATATTTATGTAAGCATTTTGGATACTATATGTAGTCAGAACAGTGTGTCTCTAGTCACATAGACCTGCTTGTCTTCACATTGTTCCTGTGTCATATTCTGTGTGCATATTTCTTGTTAGTCTCTTCGTTTCATAACTAAAGTTCCATATCCAAAAATGAATATCTGTGCCTAATTTGCAGTCTCTGTTATTTTTGGTTGTGTGCATTTGTGCATGGGTACATTTGGCTTGCGTCATTCTGTCTTTCTTTGTGTTTCATGTTGTTTGCTGTGTATGCTGTGTATGCTGCATTTTGGGTCATAACTGTTGTTGCCGTATGTGTTTGTGTGCAGTGCTGCTAATAGGACTCAGGGGGTGTTTGGCAGGTGTGCTAGTCAGTTTAATGAAATCCATTGATTTATAAACACAATTAACTCCTAAAAATGTAAAAATAACAAGTACATGACACTCTTGATCTCATACATCTAAATAACACAATTATTTCTTAGCATGGTTCAAAACCAGCACTAAACCTGAGAGTTCTCACTGTGTAGAGAATTGGAGCATTTGGCAAATGGGTGTTTGAGAATGCAATTAAAATACATTTTTGAACAATTCTAACCTCTGGGAGCTAATTCTAATGTCATGAGCGTAAATATATGAATTAATACGAGGATAATAAGAATAATAGAAAATATATTGGGACATCATTCAAGGGTTGTGCCATTTTTAGATTATACAGTGTTTACTTTTTTTAATGTTTTTTTTATTGAAATTATTTAAATTGAAATTGGAAAAATAAAACAGGTGACAAAATGGTGAAAAAAGCTGAATTATTTAGCAGAAAAAACAGTGGGGGGGGGCTAATAGTGCCCGCACCCACTTTGATGTCATATAATTCCTTAACGTCTTGAGCTGTGACTACGAAACTTGGTGACTTTTCCTAAAATTTTGTTGGCTACAATTTAGTACCAAAAGATGTCAAAAGAGCCCCCCCCTCCAGGCCCAGGAATGCCAAAAAAACCCAGTCTGAATAGGGTTAAAATTGTTTTAAGGTGTTTAAAGGCTTCAAAGGCATATTCGATCAGCTTCAGTGTTCTTTTGCTGCACCTGTACAAAACAATAAAATGTGATAGACGTGTAGGCCCTTCTCCAACACACTCTATTATATGAATGAATGAATGAAAAGCATGTTCAGATCAAAATTTCAAAAGCAGGCTAGTGCTGACCAAAAGTGATGCCTATTTAGCAGACTCATTGCGCTCCAAGTGTGCTGAAGTACTGCTTTACTAGTGCTCCAGCGCACTAATAGTGCAATGAAGCGCACTTAATCACCAAAAAAGTACACGTTGTACCAAGTATATTTGAGAAAAATATACTTTAAGCATACTGTATGTGTTTTTTTTTTTTTTTTTACCTTGGGGTATTCTTATAATACTGCCATCTCATTGGAACTGTGCCCATAGTATGTTTTATTTTCCACTGTGGACATAAAACTTAAATAAGCAGGACAAGAATATCCACCTGCCCCCTTCTGCTCATGTCAGTGTTCTAGCACGGGTTCCTGTGTGGAGCACAGGTGGTTCTACCGAGACCCGGTGCCGACCCAGAGCAGCAGGCTCCTGTCGGACGTGAGCTGTATATGTTAATGTGGTGCTGACCTGCTAACAGTGAGCCACTCTCTGGTAGCGACCCAGACAGAGCTTCCACCTCTTCTCTGTGCTCACACTCCACAAGGCACGGCACACCTGCGGCTTAATGAAGAGACACTGGCCACCTCCACATCATCCCCTGACCGCAATTACAGCTGAGCCCCTGCTCTCGTGCTCGCTTACCACCATCACCACCACCACCATCTCACCTCTCCTCCGCCGCCTCTGCCTCCTTACCTCTCTTCCTCCTTCTTCTCCTTTCTTTTCACACCATCATTAGATTTCCTTTTTTCTAAATCTTCCAGTCTCTCTCTCTCTCTCTCTCTCTCTCTCTCTCTCTCTCTCTCTCTCTCTCTCTCTCTCTCTCTCTCTCTCACTTGATGTCCTGTTTGCTTATTCTCTACATCTTTCTCTCTGTTGGTATGTTTCTCGTTAGACTTTCCCTTAGCTTTTGTTCTCGTTCACCCTCACATATGCACGCGCGCACACACACACACACACACGCACACGCACACGCACACGCACACGCACACGCACACGCACATTCTGCCTCTCTCTCACACACCCACAAACACGGATATACAGAGACATACTGTATACAGAAACAGACTGCACACTCATGCAAGCAGACTAAAGACAATGGCTGTTGTTCCCTAATAATATAATCCAAACCGATATAGCAGATGCTCTTACTCTGACCAGTCTTGTTGGAAGACTGAAGTAGACTCCTTGAGTTATTCAGATATTATTCATTTTGTATTTATTGTTATCATTTTCTTCATAGATTTTTACTTATTTATCTGTATATATATGCACAGGCATTTTTATACTGTACATAGTAAACTGTACACAGTACAGTACAGTAATACCCATGTCACACTGTATGGTACAGCAGTCTAAAGGAGTGATGCAACATTGTCCTCCTGTCGTCGCTCTGTCTTACGGTTATAATATACTGCCAGGACAGCTTCAGCCTGCCTGGTCGTCGGCATCACTGGTCCGCACGACTAGCTTTTACAGTAAGAACCATAAGTGCGTACGCACTTGGGTACATTTTGTCGCAGTGCGACCAGATTGTACAGCTCGTCTGCACATTATATAAGATGTTTTATAGAGGCTAACCTCCTCACACTTGTCATAACAGTTGCCCGTAATAGGATGATGGATGGTTTAATCATTGAACATTAGTGCGACGTAAGTCTGTAAGGCACTAACTGTAAGTAAGAAGTAAGAAACTTTTTATTTATTTACTTACTTTCTTAGTTAGCTTACCTATTGAGTCCATCAGTGAGTTAGTCTTTTTAAATTGTATAGGCCTACTGTAATTGTACAGTATTCATGTTAATAATTTAAAAAAATGGGTTTCCTATGAGCGTGCCTGTGCATGTCTTGAAGTCACGTTTCGAGTGTTCTGAGTCTGACTGACGTTTTGCTTTCTCTCAGTCTCAGCGGCCTGCCGCCACTCGAGGCTTTGTCTCGATCTCCTCCATTTCATTAATGTCTTTCGCTCTTCATCAACTGGGAAATGTTCTGCCATTTAACAAGCAATTCATCTGATCGTCCCTCTCCGATATGAGCTCTGCAAATTACATATTAGGCCTGGCTTTTTACTGCCTCTCCATGTGCACCGGGGGAGAAATTAGCAGCAAGTAACAGGCAAACATCTCGCAGGAACAAAGTGACACATTTCCAAGGATTTTTTTTCTCTCCATCCACTCACAGTGCTTTATATACAGGAAGAAATGGATGTGGATTAAAGATGTGGTGAGAGAAATTCACTCATACTTTTAGAAAAAGATTTGTGAAAAATATGTGAGCAAAATATGTCTCTGTGAAAGGGAAGGAAGGCTAATACTTGTTCATAAAAAGATTGTCAGAGACCTGGGATAAGGACCTCTCAACTATATATTCAGATTCACCCGCAGACTGACCTAACCACACATTACACACATACATACATACTTGTACATATACATACCTTCTAAGCTTTACAACCTCTGACAATACATTAGGAATTGTAAGGAGAAACGCCATAGTCTTAAAATAGTGGTTTATATTTAAACTTTTAATACAGCAAGAAATCATTTAGGTGTGTTTTCACAAACTTTGTCTTGGAAAGCACTATGCATTGCAAAGCTTTCACACCTGGTTATGCCTAAAATGAAACTGTAATATGTATTGCCTAGCTGGCCCTAAAAAGCCCTGAAAGATGAATTCTCTTAGTCTGATTCTATGCATAACCAAAATCCGTTCCTTGTCATCCTCTTGCCCTATTTCTTTGCCCAGAAGAAATACTGTACATGAGAGCCCATCGGAAACATGGTCTTAGAGCTGTGCGCTTATTTTATACAGTAGCTTCAGCATTAGTGTCAGGGACACGGAGCTATAACAGTACAAGAGAAAGCGTCTGGGAACTTTTCGCTACTTCAAAACGCCTTGCGATCTCTGCTCTCACCCCAAAAAAGTCTCCACATTCTTGGCGCCTTATCAGTGGCGGAACAATTGTACACAGGGCCCTGGGGCAAAAACACTTATCGGGCACCCTATATGACCTGACAAGATCACAATTGGGCCCCCATG
>NC_085875.1:9256865-9296865 GCF_034702125.1 Engraulis encrasicolus | reverse complement strand
CTTCTTAATGACACTGCTCATGTGGTTTACACGTCAACTGTCTCGCTCTCTGTGCTCTGAGTCACGTCTAGGTGGAGTAAAAAAAGGCTGCCTTTACATAACCACTCAGTTACGAAGGTGCCATGTTAAGTGATTTTAAATCCATGACTCATTTTATACTGAGCTCATTTTAATGGGGTGTAATGAAGATTGATACTTGTGAGTCAGTTGGGTGCTGAAGGGGGTGGGGGGTGGGGTGTATGGTCGTCATACCATATCTGCACTGAGAAGCACTTATGAGGGGCCCAAACGACTGCGGCCTAATAACTCAAACTGTTGTCGGAAACATTGCAGTCTGTCTGTAGATGGAAGCTCTGCACCTAATGGAGAAATATACATTGTGGCAACAAATCTCTCCATGGCTCACCACTGTTAAGAGGTCGTGTAACGGGTACCGTAGCAACGGCACCTTGGTTGACAGATAAGTTCCTGAGAAACAGGAGAGAGATGAGGACACGGCTGTTCAGTTTCAGGCACTTGCAGTAATTGTATTAAAGTTCCACTTTTAAATACACACTTGTATTAAAGGTAGGGTTGGAGATCTTTGAAAAACGGTTCATGTGAGCTATATTTTTGAAAATACACAGCCCGCCTCTCCCTTCAGCCCTCCCCTCAAAGCCACGCCTTCAAAACACATGAACGCGCATGCAGTCTGTCAAGTGTTCTGATTATCCCGGGAACCCACGAGAGCTCACGAGGCGGGGGCGGGCTAGAAGCCACGACAAATCGATTAGCCAAGCTAACTTCCAGCCATGGCACTGTCTCCGGCTACGGTAAGAATGTTCAACATCACAATAAACGCACAGGCCGCGTGGTTGCCATTTCAAGAAATATTGATGACAGTAGATGTATACTAGATTAGTTATTGAACTTGACTTGATACGTGTTACTTAGATATCTCATTCTAACTTCCTAACACTGATGACAGATGCTATACTGTCATCCCTAGACAGTAGTTCTAGCCAGTAGCTACAGTACTGACACATGGATTTATTTTGACAGATGTGTACCGCAGTATACATTTTACTATTGTATTTATAGCCTATATACCCGACACCACAATCCGTAGTGTTTTAGGCTATGACTTCAGATTTCACTTGGGTTGTCGCACGCGCAGACACAGGGACAGAGGGAGTAAAGAAAAACAACCGAACTGATCAACGCTAATGAAATTGTTTTGGCTGACGATATTTTCATATGCTTTAGACCTTCCACGACCACGAGAGCTCCAGCTCTGACTTTCCTGGCCCATCACAATCATAACGACCTAACAGCCCAGTAGGACCGATGGCCAGAGATGGAGGAGGAGGAAGATAGACGCAGCAGAGGTCGGGGGTATTGATTAGGGAGACTCCAACAGAATTGACGCCCTGCTAACTGTATGTACATTCATCCCTCAATAACATTATGTCCTGCTGTATTCCTCCAGATGTGTAAGTATTGTAATGGATGTTATCACAACGGATGTACTCTATATCGCAACACGAGTAGGCTACACGAGTACACCTGTTGTGATAACCATTACAATATTTCTACTCCTATGAGTAGTAGTGTGATATTACATGGTTGTAGGTACACAACACCAGTGGTAGTTCAAGTACATCCATAAAAGCCCATCTACTTCATACATCTGTGTAACCCCTGGCACAACACCAGTTTATAAGAAATTGACTGAAAACGTTGTATGCATATAATTGGCACATCTTTATTTATATACACAATAATGATTGCTTATGTCCATATTTAGTACATGAGCCAGAGGTCAAATTTTCACATATTGGTATCACCTGGGGTGGCAAAGTCTATCAATGTTTTTTGTAATCCTCCATGCCTGAGGGACATTATTTGGTATGATAGCCCTCTGGAAGTGGTAGCTTTCTTATATTTTTACTCACTTTTATAATGACACCCAGTGCATTTCGCAATACATGCCTATATATGGATGTAGGCGTATGTAAGTGTCTGTGATGATGGTATATGTTTTTATTGATGTTACATCACATGTAGACACCTTAGGGATTTTAAAAATATACAGGTTTGATGGATAATGTACTTTCCTATGAATTATGTAAGTCAAAATGTATCCGTCATACACTTTTTCAGCAATATAATGCAAGGTTAGATTGATGCAGAAGCCTGTAGGAGGGTGGGTCAAATCCCAATGATTGCTATATCATATCTGTAGGGTGTGGGCATTAAAAAAAATAAATGGGTTTGCTAGTTTGATATAAATTATACACCTATTTAGGCCCAAAACCTATAACTGTCCAATGGATTTCAATGGAAATCAATGCATTTCAATGTAATGCAAAGCACATTACATAACTAAGGTATAGTGGAATGTAGGAAGTTGTGAGATGCCTCAATGCACATTATATCACATCTACAGTGTATAGACCTAAGGAAATATATGGATTGGGTATCTTACTACAAATAACCCACTTATTTTAGACCCACAACTCATGGCCGTCCATTAAAAATCAATGCATTTAAAAGTATGAAATCTTTAGGAGTTTACAGAGCTTATATAGGGATAGAGGAAGTTGGGAGATGTGTCAATGCACATTATGAACCTTTGGAATATATATGGATTAGATTGCTAAATGCACATAATTCAGGTACTTTAGATGCTGACCATTGAAATGCATTGCAAATGCAAGTTCTGCAATTACATTGTAGAACTAAGGTAGAGGAATGTAGGAAGTTGGGAGATATCACAACACAAATGTCACATCCAGTGGATCTTTAGAAAGCCTACATACATTATGTTAAATAATCTTTTTTTTCAGTCAGTGGGCCAGGACACATTTAGCCTATATTTCTAAAAATTAAAGTGATGGTAGGCATGTGCTGGAGATACATGCTGAGATGTCCTAAAATGGGCCAGAGTGTTATCGATACAAACTTGATCACGCTTACTTCTTTACATGAAATGAGATTTTCTTTTGGCAATTTTGTTTTGTTGAACCTCAAATCCATAAGCACTGGTAGTATTGGGTCACCCATGAAGTGAAAAAATGTTGCCTGGTCTCCTTTTATCATATAGCCTACTTGCAGTTATGGAAAAAGTTTCTGACACCCTGTGGATGATAAGTTGATGGGCATGTGGATGTTATTTTCAGAAAGTACTATTCAATGGCTGACCAGGCATATTAGATCTTGATAGAGACCATAGTGTCTTGGTTGCAAAAATGGCTCAACTTGAGTGTACAGGAGGTGGACACTCAAGTGTTTGAAAACAAGATTAATTAGGACAAGGCAAGAGGTCAAGAGGATACGTAACTCTCAGAATGGCATTTGCAAAAGAAGAATATTACAATTGTCAGCTCACTCACAGAAATGAGAATTTAATGACACCAACTGTTCAATGAAAAGAATGCAAATAGTGCATTCAGAATCCTTCACACATAACATGGAAATTGCACCTATGGTATGTTGTTTTAACAAATTATAATATGTGTGAATTGTAATTTTCAAAATCTCCATCACTATTATCATAATCAGCCAGGTTGGGCTATTATATCTAGTCTTCCAAAAACCCAGTCATGAAGAGATTCAGAGTTTGCGCTATAGCTGTATAGAAAATATGCTGAATGATAAATGATGAAGTTAAATTTAGGAGCTGTTTGCCTTTTGTTGGGTCCTGTGGCTTTTCCCCCATCCAATCAGCATCATTGGTGATTGCTGATTGCTGGTTGCTGGCGCAACAAATTGGAGAATGATAGGGGTAAGTTTCATGAACAGTTTCAATTTCTGAGTAATGAGTTGATTTTAGAACACATGACACTAAGGGCCTCTAGCTCAGTTCCTCTGGCTTTTAAGGGTTTTTGACCCTTGCTCCCACATCCCTCAGACGTTTTGGTGATGTATATTGCCACAAACCTTCTGTATCTAACCTCTTCAATGCAGACTTCAATTTCCCAGCTGCGATGTACCTTTCCATGGTACAATGTACTAAATAATAAGCTGGTTGTCTGAGGGCATGTGGAGGCAATATCCAAAGGAAATGGCTGTATGAATAGGAAACTGAAGGATACACCAATATCTCCAGCCTTCTTGGGAGCTGATGATGCCTCATTCCCATTGCAGGTCTCCACTTGCACTAAGTAACCACAAGTGATGCCTTTTCCCTTACCACTGATCTCTGGACTCACGATACAGTATGTCTGAATTTAGTGTCATCTGTAGTCATGCCTTGTTGCACTGCAAGTTGTGAGATTGGTAATGGGCATCTTGAAACTTCAAGCCACATCTTTCCAGTTACTGTTCAAATGGGGACTTTCTTAAAGTGTTTATGAAACGAAAACAAACGGTCATTCCCATTAAAGCCTTGTTTTTTCTGATAGCATCGATGAGACTTTGAACCCAATCATCCTGGAGGAACTTGTGAAAATGGCAACTCAAAGTGTGAATTCTGTGAAATTTGGTGTGACTAATGAGCTGGGCTGTGACATCATAGAGGGGAGTCCCTGGTTTGCTAGTATGGCGATCTGAGAAAACAACACACATTTGATGGACCCACATCTTATAAAGGAACCAAAATTCTGATACAAACATCAGCGTGTCGAAAAACCACACATCCAACCTCATGAGAAAAAAAAACAGCAGCACAAATCTATTTCAGAGGCACTGATACATCTGCAGAAAGTGACATGTCTGACAGGCGAAGTGACGATTGTTGACATAGCCTGACAGTTCGTTTTGTTTATGGTTACGGTTGCTAAGGGCGCTTTGCCATGACCCACTGATGAAATGGCGTGTGTATTTGTTGACAAATGGGGGGCATTTTGATTCAATTGCGCGATATAGTGTGATTGAAATGCATGTAGGCTACATGCAAAAATATCATCAACTAGAGAAAAAACTGAGGTATTAGGCTGTTGGAAAAACGCCCTATATAGCCTGAGTCCTCAGCATATTTTTAGCGTTTATCATTATTATTATTTTTTGTGCTCAAAGTCACAGGCGTCGCGTGTCCCTCAGCCGGACTCTGAGGACGAGGTGTGTCCAAACGTCAGCCACACGTGCACCACAATACTAAAAACAAACAATCAACGCTTCAAAGTAGGCCTACGCTATGTGCATCTCTGTTTATTCGCTAAGCAGTAGCCCAATCTGTGAGTTGGCTGTCCTCGACTGAGAGCACCACGCTGATGTGCGGATATCCTCCCAAAACCAATTTATTGACCCGTTGAATGGCAATCAATAAAAAGTGCATATTCCGAGAGCATTCGCATCGGTTTGGCATGTAATGTGCATTACCCTTTCCTGAAAACAACATACAAAGCAGATGGACAAGGTAAAACGAGTAGCCTAAAGCAAAGCAGTGCACTCACCTGTCTTCGTGCCCGAGCAGTTACAGGGGCAGTTTCAGTCTGCACGCCGGCGATGTCAATTGTTGGAACTGCTTGAGGCAATAGCATTCTCTTCAGTCCAACCATGCCCGCGACCTCCACATTTGTGGTGAAGCACAAGGGGTGGAAATGTGCAGAGCACAACAGTGACCACGAGCTTGCTTCAAAACCATGCATTGGATCCACAGAGCCCTAGCTTGATTTAGCCTTCTCCTTGTCGGCCACAGTTCCATCATTCTTCACAGAAGGGAACTTGTGCAAAGATATTCCTTCTGTCAAGTAGCCATTTTTGCAGCTGGCACCGTTCGGCCCTCCAGCAACACACTGCTTGACACTGCGCTTTGTTTTGGTACTAGCCGCCATTGATCTGAACAAGGTGGAATGAGGTGAACTCACCCCTTCTATGTCACGCATATCATTTGCATAAAATTTGCATGTCACCAAAAAAACACTTTTTGAGAACGTTTTAACATGACTTTTTGGACAAAATATCACCCAGACAATATCCCATTTTATTCACAAGGCTTAGAACTTTCAGAATCTGTCCTGGAAATGGTCAAATTCCTTTACTTTGTTTTCGTTTCATAAACACTTTAAATGGGGGGCACATCACTGAGCTCATGGGGCATGGCGCCAAAGACATCAGCAAGATCCAGGAAGATTACATGGAGGTTCTTTTTTCCAGCTTTGCTGTTTGGGTAACACACAGCATGACCTGACACTAAATCCAGACATGCCGCCCTTTGAACAGTATCAATGTGCATGATTGGCCATCCTTTGTGAAATAACACTGAAAAGGAGATTAATTTCCAAAATAGTAAGTGAGGAAATTGTGTTGAACTGGCAGATGTTCATTTGTATCCTTTTCCTTAGAGATCAGGACCCCACCTGCTCTTCGCCCCACTTCACACTACACACTTCACATGCAGTCAATGATTTCAATTCACTTTGTGTGCTTCACTCTATTAGACTCAGAGGCAACAATCAATGCAAGGCACTAGTTTCCCTTGAATATCTTTTCTTCCTTGATGAATCATCAAATCCCTGTGAGATTCCTTCTTCCCTCCAGCATGTTTGTGGAGTTATATTCCCGCTGGTTGGTGTTCTCACAAGTCTGTAGTATAGTTATTGTTCATCATGTACTTACTCATTCTCCAACATCTCAGTCACAACACATATGAAGTTAAACAGGACTCACCTGATGCCATTTCTGTCTGTATCATGATGTACCTAGTCTTATGTGTCTTTGACACTAGAGCAGTCAACATACCCAGCAAGTCAGATTGTACGGTATGTTTAAAAAAAGACACATTTTCAGAAAAAGTAATGGTCTAGTTTAGTTCCAGACAAAATGAAAATACTGTTATGCAGGATCTCCATGTGCTGTTCTTGAAACTGATGTGTGTGCAATTGCAATCGCATCTTCCAGTTTTCTCCGTTACACTTTAGACCTACCTTCATTCTGTAATATAGCCTAGTTTGATTTTCAATGGCTAAATGAGTTTTGAGTCTAAAATAACTGTACTGCATATCAAGCCCATTTGTTTTCCAAAGGTCTACAGTAGCTATATAATATGCATTGAGAGATCTGTCATCTTACATTGAGCAATACCTTACTTCTGCACTTTGCATTACCTGGAAATGCTTTGATTTTCAATGGACGGCTATGAGGTTTGGGTCTAAATAACTCTGTAATGTGTATCAAACTGTCTAATCCAGGGGTGCCCAACCTATTCCAACTCGGGGTCCCCTTGAAATGTTCATACTTCTTCAGGGCTCATCACTGACTGAAAAAAAAAACATACACTACAAACAAATGTGATTTTGATTTTTAGAAAATGATTTCAAGTCCCACTTGGAATACAGTAAGGGTCAACCAGTGGGCCCAGGCCTAAAGTTTGAGAATCATTGATCTAGTCCATATACTTTCTAAAGGTCTACATACTCTAGATGAGATATAATATGAATTGGGACAACTCCCAATTTCCTACATTCCTCTACAACACATTTCTGTAATATACTTTGCATTACATTGCAATGCATTGGTTTTCATTCAAATCCATTGGACAATTATGAGTTCTAGGCCTAAAATAGCAACATACCTTATATTCGGCGATCAAACCCATGTATTTTCTGAAAGCACACACTCTCCAGATATGATATAGCAAAAGTTGCAATCCAACCTATCCCCCTGGGGTCTCCCAACTTCCTCTATCCGTACATAAGTTCTGTAAAGTACATTGTACTTTGAAATGCATTGATTTTTTAATGGACGGCCATGAGGTGTGGGTATAAAATAACTGTGTAATTTCTATTAAGCTATCCAATCCATTTATTTTCTGAGGTCTACACACTCCAGATGTGATATAATGTGCATTGTGACATCTCCCAACTTCCTACATTCCTCTATACCATAGTTATGTAATGTGTTTGGGATTACATTGAAATGCATTGATTTCCATTGAAATCCATTAGACAGTTATGGGATTTTAGCCTAAATAGGTGTATAATTTATATTAAACTAGCAAACCCATATATTTTCTGAAAGCCCACACTCTACAGACATGATATAGCAAGTCTTAGGATTTGACCCACCCTCCTACAGGCTTCTGCATCATTCTAACATTGCATTATATTGCTGAAAAAGTGTATGACGGATATATTTTGACCTATATAATTCATAGGAAAGTGCATTATCCATCAAAATTGTATATTTTTAAAATCCCTAAGGTGTCTACATGTGATGTAACATCAATAAAAATATATCCCATCATCACAGACACTTGCATACGCCTACATCCATATATAGGCATGTATTGCGAAATGCACTGGGTGTCATTATAAAAGTGAGTAAAAATATAAGAAAGCTACCACTTCCAGAGGGCTATCATACCAAATAATGTCCCTCAGGCATGGAGGATTACAAAAAACATTGATAGACTTTGCCACCCCAGGTGATACCAACTTCTGCTCCGGCCCATGGACTAATTGGTCTTATTGCCAATAGAGTTATTTAGTCCCCATCATCAAATAGAAAATGCACTACATAAAATGTATTTATTGCTTTGCAGGCCTTGGTTCAATCATTGAATTTGAAGCAATCCCATCGGTTACTGCAGCGTGCCCTGACCCGTGACCCCAGTTTGATGTTCGACCTGGCACACGACATCTGGTCCTCAGCCACAGCCCAGTAGCACAACCAACCTGGCGCCTCTGCGCAATCTGTAAGGAGATGCCCATGAACATTGAAAGGAAATGCTGTGGTGTTCTCAGTTTTGATAAGACTTTGGGCTGATGTAGGACCAGGTGAGAGAAACGGTCTCTTCAGGCATGCAGCCTACAGACAGTATGGGGCACTTGAACAGGGCTGACGTTGTAATACACAGTACAATACCCAGGATTAGCCAGGGTTACCCTGCTCCACTAGAGCAATATAAAAGGTTTATACAGAGTACGGTATAAAACACACAAACCGGCAGTGTGCAGAGTTTTTTTATTTTTCATTATCTGTAGGAGCATTCATCTGTACATCTCACCTTTTTGGTTTGGAACCACGTTTGTCTTGTTACCGTTGTTTTTTTCATACATAGAAAATAAATGCAACCTGTCAAATAATCTTCTGATTGTGGTCTTGTGGAATATATAAATTATGTAACCATGCATTTTCAGTCAGAGAATGAATTAAAAAAAAGCCACAGTCAAATTGTGTCCACCAATATTTACTGTCATTGAAATGTATGGACAATTTAAACAATGTATTACACATGACACTAGATACATTACTTTATACTATATTTACAGTTGTCATTACCACACAAAAACTCTGGGAAGGTGGGTAAGTGCAGCAACTGTGAAGGGCCTAGTCTGAGGTTGGAGGCGTCTGTGCTGTAAAAAGATAAACAGAATTAGAAATCACATATCTGACAGTAGCTCCAGTGACATTTTAAATGTAAGTAACCTGGGTTGTTGGGGCAGGGACACCAAAAATAACTCCTTTATCTGGGCTCACCTGGTTGTGAGTGTCCGCGGTCAGCCATCCCTCTTAGGGTAGAAAGTCTTCTGCGCAGGACGGTGCCCTGAAGGTTGACGTTCACAGTATGCAGCCTTCATGTCCTGGAACTTTTATTGTGCAATTTTCCATATCTGTAACAAGCAATGTGTTAGACTATATTAGGGCTTCATTACATCAAATTACACAGCAGGGTTTTACAGGGTGTTGGCTACAGTCCTAGGAACTAAGTGGACTTGTGTGCCTTGCTCAAGTGCACTTCAGCTGTGGATGGAGGTGTAGGTAGGGAGAGGTAAGGATGGGATTTCAACCTGCTTCTCTCTGATCTTAGGACCATCTCTCACCATCAGGTGATGGCTGGCTGCTACCTCAAATTTCATTCATGGCCCAAGTTATGTTCTGTAATCAGTATTGTTTTTACTTTACACAAATAAATGTAAATGCATTCAGCACCATGGGGGGCTGTGAAGACCTTTGAGAATATTTGCAGAACTACATACTGAATTGAGCCATCCGCCTTTCTCTTGGTTGGTGTGTTGAGATGGTGACTGCAGTCCAGGCTTCTTGGATTGGAGGAGAAAAGCTGTGGCTTTTACTGGCATAATGTTGTGGAAGGACCCTGTCTGCTGTTGACCTGAGGGGAAAAAAGAGCACAAATTGCATATTAGCACAGAGCCCATGCTTAGACCATAGACAGATCATCTGGCACAATCTGCATGCAACCAACAGAACCTAGAAAGAGAAAGATTAGCAGCAATACACAAAGGGGACAAGTATACAAAAAACATGCAAAGTGTTCTGATAAGGTGCATGGAGGTAGTCTGTGTTGATTCCAGCAACCTCAAAGACTGAAAAGTGTCCCAGTGTGTTGAATTGAAAACTTGGCGCGTGCGCGCGCACACATAGGAATATCATAATTTAGTGCAGTGTTTCTCAACAGGGGTGCCGGGGCACCCTGGGGTGCCGTAGGGCCCCCTCAGGGGTGCCGCGGAAACGTGGCTGATAAATAAATTATATAACATAAAACATATTTGTCAAAATTGATAAGTTAATGTTAGTCAGTGGAATCTTTGATCTGCCATTTACGCACAATAAAGTAAATATTGGTCACCCCAGCTGCAACTTTGAACGTAGGTCGTGCGACTAGGTTGTGTGTCTCCAAATGTGTTACATTCTAAGCTTGTGTGGTATCGGATGTGATGCTATATTACGGCTAGTTGGTTTGGGGTGCCTTAATTTTTCATGAATTGAAAGGGTGCCTCGCCTAAAAAAAGGTTGAGAAACACTGATTTAGTGTATCAATTACAACTACAGGATCTGTTCGCTTTTGTCAGATAGAACCATTGTTTTTCAAAGGCAGATCATTCCAAAAAGGATAGTAGTATCTGCAACTGGACGAAATTACACCCACAAACATGAATAAAATAAACTACCAGTGTGCGGTGATTCATTCTTCATTTACTTGGCAGCCTTGATATGTTGTGATACAGGAGCAAGGAACAGCTATGGAAAACACCACACCTTGGAATGGACAAAGCAGAACATTTCAATAACCAGGGTAAAACAAATAATGTGCCGGCATCTCCATGTGATCATTCAGTGTAGCCATCACAATAAAGATCTGCCGTGTAGCCGTCATGGTCATTAGGTGGTATTTATCAAATGCAAAACTACCGTGTTCTCAAAAACGACATCAGCGAGTTAACAACATTACACCCACAATCATGTAAACATTTGAAAACCCAAGGCAATCTATTTTGCAATGCTGGAGCGGCGAACAGGTTGTGCTTGTGCTTGCTACTATTACCAGAGTCATACAACAGAGACGTACCAAAGCAAAACATGCAAACGATATATTTTTGTAAACCACTAGAAAGACATGGGCTTTGCTGGTCAAAGTAATGTGTGCGTAAACATGGTAGGTTACTTACTACGGGGTGAATCAGTATTTAGCAAGTAACGCGGATGGAGAAGGGGTGCTTCCGTCCTCCTCCCAGCTGGTTTGTCTGGCTCGTTCGCACAACTAGTAGCAAAACACACAAGAGTAACCGTCTGAGTTACACATAGCAATTCTGAAAACGTGTTCATGTGCACAGAATAAATGCCACAGGGGGAAACACACAAAAAAACAAAGCGATTGAGGTAGCAGCTATGTTAAGCAAGGTAGCAGCAAGATATATTGGAGCTTGAGCTAATCCTCTGACCCCTCTCAATGGATACTTGCTTAAAAAAAGACACCACTGTGTCCTAAACCAATTCACAAAATATTATTCAGACAAATATATTATCTCACCTCTCGATTAGAAATATGGTCACCAAAGCGTATTTGAAGCCGCTGCCGTAGCCGACATCTGTGTCCAAGAGTGTCAGGTCCCATTTCAAATTTTCAGCCCGTGTTGGAGTCTGGTCTTGCGAGTCCGATATCCAAGGGAGTATGTTATCCTGACATGGTTAGTCCAGTGTCCCAAAAGCCAAAGTTCTTCCTGTAGCTCTGCAAAAGCCACCAAAGTTTTCAAGTAGCTCAGCCTGCTGCTAACTCTCGTTACCTTGCTACTAGCTGAGTGATGATGAGCCTTGTCGCGTGTGCATGAATGATGGGGGCGGGGTCGGTCAAGTTCACGAGTCGGTGAACGCGCAGGGAGGAGGGGTGAGTGCTGGCGGTTGATGGACGTGTCAGAAACCAATAGAAGTGATGATGAGTATTACTTCTATTGGTTGCCGTTTTCTTCTGACTACGCCCTCTAGACTGGACCAAAAGATTTCGTTTTTTTTCCAAACACTCTATTTCAATGGGTGCTATGGCGTCATGAGGAGTTTTTCAGATGATATGGTAAAATATGTGCCAGAAAAACATCTCCTATCCCACCTTTAAGTTCTGTTTTTTATGTTCAACATATTCAGTATTCAATGTCCTTTGAGCATTCTCAATGAATTTCAGTGTCCATGTCATCACAAAATCACAATATTCTTCAGTGCAAAGTCCATAGCAAAATAACATCTTTTACCAAAATACATGTTCACTTACTCTTCAGCATAGTGTTTTAACCTATTTATCAAAAATGAATTACATAGACCATGGCATTTTAACCAGCATAATGTTAAAGTTACTTTTAAACTTTTTATCAAAGTATTTCACTTCGTTTCAAATCACAACAGTACTGCATTTTACCCTCATAAACCTTAAGTGCTTAATGTAAACAAAACTCGTTTTTAAACAGTCACCTTTTTTCCTTCATGAACATTCATAGCAAAAACACAATGGTTGGGACCTTACAGGCGGCAAAATAAACGATACACATCAAGATTGTAAGTTTCTAAAACATTACTGAGGCGTACGTTCACGTGGGGAAGGCGCGTGCATTAAACTGAATTGGTTTCTACTACCATGCATGTCGTGCGTGATCACAAACGGCTAGACTTTGCCTTCGTTGCAAACTTACTTAAAACAAAATCACAAGAAGTCTCTTTCGAAAATTACTTCACTAAAACAGTTGACAAACATCCCAACTACATTTCAGCAGGGCTAATCCCAAATTTCAAAGCATATTTGTACATTTACGAACCTGAGAAACAGGAGAGAGATGAGGACACGGCTGTTCAGTTTCAGGCACTTGCAGTAATGAAGGGAAAACGCAATGCAAGTCACTAAAAACGGAAACCGCCCTCGCCCCCTGCTGGCATGGAGCAAACATTACAAGATACACATTTGAATATGAAAATAAACCACTGCATTAAGAAATGCAAACTCTTTGGGGTACCTTTTTCAAAATGGATTACAATAAATTGTATTCAAAATAAAAGACAATTATCTTCTTGTTTTCATAAACACAAAATGTGACACTTTTGTGGTCGTCACAGTCGTCATAGCATATCTGCACTGAGAAGCACTTGTGAGGATCCTGAACAACTGCAGTCTAATAACCCAAACTGTTGTTGGAAACATTGCAGTCTGTCTGTACATGCAAGCTCTTTACCTAATACCAAAGATTCTCTGTTCTGCATTTAGTCCGTCTCTGCTAATACCCCATGGAGAAATATACATTGTGGCGACAAATCTCTCCATGGCTCACCACTGTTTCATTGCTAAACATTCTCGCGCGTTTAACTGCCAATGCAAACGCGAGAAGAACCGAACTCTGCATTCCAATTGGTTACTCGCTTACTCGCCTCGCTCAAAGTTAAAATATTTTCAACTCGGAATCGGCCCACATCGCATCGCTTGTACACTCCTAGCCAACGCGCCTACTCATCTTGCCGGGACACATTCTATTGACTTAACTCGCTGAGCGAGTAACTAGCAGTGACGTGTGTGAACAAGGCTTTAAGCAAATGATATTCACTTGGATAAAATACATGTTGTTCTGAAGGGCATTTATATGTGAAAAAAAATTCTAAAATCATTGTTGTTTCAACTAATTCATCTGACTAAATTAGTGTTTCTTGTTGAACAGCCTGGTAAAAAGCCTCTATATCCACACATGCACACATGCAGGCTTTTCACAACAAGGCAAGCAAACTAAGCAACTGTCTGGGGCCGCAGCTAAAAGATGAGCTCCTGGTAATGATGTACTTGTTTTCAAACGTCAACAATGACAACTTTGTGAGTGGAGCAAAACCTCCGTAAATTCAATAACCGAAAAGTGCAACGATAAGGGGCCATAGAGGCGCCTCCTTTTTCCGCAAATACCCCAAAGAGGCCCTGCACTTACTAGCTGTCATGGAGCTACAGTCAAGGCTCTATCATGTGTAGCTTCATAATACAAATCCCTGGTGCCATTTTATTTTAGAGATGAATTTAAATGAGCTGACTGGAGAGCGGCAAAGAGAGAATGTTCTAATATGTTGTACCAGTGTGTCTAATTAACTCCTGAATCAGGAGCATTAGATTGGGTGCTATGCCACTTGCTGAGTCATAGATCATGCTGTGGTAGGTCTTACCCCAATTCTGAAGTTAATTCAAAGTTCTATTATTATCTAAGTTTTTTTCTGTAATGATGAAGTACAATTTTTACAGGGGCACCTATTTTAGTGCGGCGGCTACTACATGGGCAGTGTGCTGCAGGATTAATGTTGCTGAGCAATTTACAATCTTTTTTGGCAAAATATTTAACAGGATAGCACAATTATGTTGCCGAAAACTTTGACCATGGTACTGTAGCTTACACATGCAGTATTTCTGTACATATACCGGACGTATATATACCGGACCAGTATGCATTACTTGTTCTCTCTTGTAAATAGCATTTGTTTTTTTTAGTAGCCTAAGGGTGAATGAATCCATTGTGAGCCAAAGGAAAATCAGTTTATATTTGCAGGAAATAAGAACAGTCTTCTTTTCAGTTTTTGTATTTCAGAAAATCATAATGGAGAAAACAAGTGAGTTCAATACATGTTCAATATAAGAGTCCCATCCAATATAAGAACATTCGATTTCTGGGATTTTGTGTCAGCAAAGCACCAGAAAATGCCTCTTAAGTTTATGGTTGGGAGTTGAAAAGGCTTCTCAAAAAAAGAAAAATAAGTGTAGATTCATTTTATAGTCATCTCAACAGGTACCTCCAGAACTGCCAAGTATTGCTTCAAATACCTTTCTTTTAATGTCAATCAGCGCCCTGTTCCCTAACAAAATCAATCTCAGAAGTGATGTACGTACTTTACTGTAAAATTCACACCGCCTGTAGTGTATCTACAGGATTCTAGAAGTAAAAGGTAGTCAATACAATTATCCTTTGCCATCATCTTGCTAACTGTTCAATGCTGGGCGAGATACTTTAAAGGGAATCCATCGTCCACTCCACTTTTCTCTTCAAGTACACAAACATCGATACGAAATATATTTTTCAAAATGCCCCTGCATGATTCACTCATGATTCATGATTTTTTTTTCAAAATGCCTCCATTACTGTATGTGACTTTGAGCAGCTCTTTGTTACGGTTCATGTGACTTTGCACCCCACTGGCAGCCAAGAAGGGTGAATTGACTTTCTAAGGGGAAAAAATGAGAAAAAAAGAGGGAGAGGAGAGAAGAGAAAAGGGAGAGGGCTGTCGCCTAGGCAACCAACGAGCAAGGAGCAAGATGGGCATGCATTGTATGTGCAGTAACATGGCTGATATTAATGGCATCTCTCTCTCTCTCTCTCTCTCTCTCTCTCTCGCTATCACACACACACACACACACACACACACACACACACACACACACACACACACACACACACACACACACACCTGCATGCACACATTCACTCTCCTACATGTACATGCTGTGCAGGCATACACACATACACACACTTGCGATTGTGCAACAATGTGAAGATAATGCATTAATTTAATCACGGCACG
Source organism: Engraulis encrasicolus (assembly GCF_034702125.1). NCBI lineage: Eukaryota > Metazoa > Chordata > Actinopteri > Clupeiformes > Engraulidae > Engraulis > Engraulis encrasicolus. The sequence goes on along the minus strand of NC_085875.1, from coordinate 9,281,121 downwards.
TAAAAATGAGGTGTATCCATGACTATCAATGTTTTTATGTAGCCATGCTGAGTCCTCCTAGTGACGCCACACCTTCAGCATTGCCTCTAGTCAGGCCAAGAACAATACTAACACGATTCTGAGCTCCCGAAAAAACGGGAACTCCTCCCACTTTGCCAGGGAGCAAATAACCATTAGCAAACTAAAGGAGGTGGGTCAACCATATTGTTTTGCTCTTGGTCAGACCAAGTCTCGAAGAGATTTGAAAGTCGATGATAATCAGGCTAGTTTTTATGTAACCTTGAACAATGTGCGTGTAAATGTGTCTGTGAGTGTGTGTGTATGTGTGTTTGTGTTTGTGTTTGTGTGTGTGTGTGTGTGTGTGTGCGTGCGTGCGTGTGCAAGTACAAAATGACATAATGTATGTAACCATATATGCGTTTGTGTGACTTTCTGTGAGGACTCCATGGGGAGGAAAAGACAGAGATAGAAAGAGAGAATGCGTGAAACAATGATGAAGAGAAGAAGGAGGAAGATGAAGAGGAGAAACGTATATCTCCTAGGTGAGGGGCTGGTGGATAAGCGTGAAATAGCGTAGCACTGTGGTTGAGGAAACGCTTAGTCTTGACAGAGGAAACGCTTAGCCCCCTGTGGCACTCCCCATTGATGTTGCAGGCAGCATCGCGGGAGTTGGGCATTTATCCTACACATGCCCAATTTCACTGTTATCCAGAATTGCCTTGGAAAAGATGTATCGGATTCCATGTGCAGTGATCCCTGAAACAGGTGGCAGGGTATAGGGAAGGCATTGAACACTTTAGTTTTCTGTGCTTTCCTTATAGGTACCTTACTGGTAAAAACAAAATACAGCGCCATATTTAAGTTCATGTTTATAAGAATTTGTAGTTACATTTTTGACGTATCACATGTCAAATTCCACACTTACCACATACTTGTATTTTAACTACACTCTGTTTCAGTAAAACCTACCGAACATTTTTTTTCCAAGTTGAAGCTGTCAAGTTTAGTGTGTGGCACTCATCAAAAATCTATCACAACAAAGTCAAAAGCAAAAGCTACCTTTCCTTTTAAACTCTTTGCAGGTCCTCGCAAGAGGGCTTTTTTGTGCGGTTGTTATTCTGGTCTCAGAGCCGTCTCCCTAACCAGCGCAAGCTTTGGCTAATATTCTTAAAGATCTCCATGACTTCTCCAGCCATGACCCTGTCGACAGCACTGGGCATCTCCTTGACTAAGGTGTTCGGCATGACAAGTCTCTTGCTTCTCGGTGGTCAGTAAGAAATTCACCTTTGTCAGAAGCACTTATTGTTGAATGGGGAGCGGCCTACACTGTGAAACTCAGCTGCAGAGGAGCGCTATCTTCGGAGTTATTCAATATGGAAGACCACCCTAACTGTGGAAATTGTTGTCTGTCTATGGAAGTAGTCGAAAGAACTTGTTAAGAAACCTGCCACAACTTGTCTCCTCAGAATGAATGTGTTATCAATATGCTATGCATTACATATAATAAATGATGCATGATGCTGTGCTAGTGACTGCAAATCTGTGCTATTGCAAATTCCAATAGGTTGTGTTAGTAACTCTAAGAAAGTTATGGGGAAAAGCATGCAGGAGCCATCCTCAGAGAAATGTAAGCTGTAAGGCGTTAAGTTCTGCCAGGAAGATGAGACGTATTCAGCTCAATTATTCCCTTGCATTAACCAACCGAACACTGTTCTTGTTCTTAGGCACACCCTCTCCCTTTGCATTCTCATTCATTTGCCTAGAGCCAATAGGAAGCCTGCCCACTCATTTATAAACCCTCTGTCTATCTCTGCTCTTCTGCTGACTAGAGTACGCTGGTGTCGACGCTCCCACCACCTCCCCTCCAGCCTCCATTGCTGGCCCGTCCTCGTCCCATGAGGAGGATCTGCAAGGTGTCCCAGCTTTCGACGCAGTTCGGCATCTTCCCTTCAGCCTTGTCACCACGAGGATGGTGAGAGCACCTGCCCTAATCTTCACGGTCCCAGGTTGATGGTCCTCTCGTTAATCTGCTGTGAATGCCACCACCTCCAGCCACCGTCACCAGTTGGTCCCCGTCCTGTGAAGGGGGGGGGTTGGCTCTCGCCCCCCTGCCTTATCCATCGGCAGGATATGCGCCCTCTTCATCTGAATTATTCTACGCCAAAGACAATTACTACTGCATACTTCAGTGTTTCAATAAATATCTTAAACTTCTTTTGGTCTATCGAGTCTTTCATGGTAGAATTAGTAGTTCTACCACAAAAGACTCGATAGACCAAATGAAATGAAAGGTATTTATTAATGAACAGTGAGGCAACATTTCTCTTTGGTGCAGGTCCTTGACCTGCAGAGTAAAATTTGTAAAGGGGTGATATCCTGCCAAGGGATGAGGCAGGGGGCGAAGCCTACCCCCATTACAGGACAGGGACCAACTGGTGACGGTGGCTCATGAGGATAAGTCTGAAGGGGGCGGGAGCGGACCAGGGAACCAGGACGTCGGTAGATGGAGGTTGAAGGGGATGGAGGTGGAGCGTCGGCATCGGCTTACTCTGAGAAACAAAGAGTAGAAATAGACAGAGAGTTTAAAAACAAACGCATAGACATTCTATTGGCTGAAAGGAGAAGTGAGCGAGTGACGTGGCGGGATTCCCCGACCGGGAGCTGTGATTGGATAATTAAGAGCAGGGATGAGAGTGAGGTACCGTCTCGTCTTCCTAGCAGAATTTAACACCATAGGCTTACATTTCTTAAGCCAACAGAAATAGCATAATATCCATCTTTTACCACTCTACGTACACGTTGGACATAGACTTCTCACTCATGGAAAATGTTTACTAGACTAGAAGCATTTCCAGAAAAAGGCCCTTTATAAGGGTGTTAGAAGCATTTTTTAGTAAAAGTTGGGAACCTAGTTTTCTAAGACAATTAGAGTACCCTGAATTCAGCTAGCCTGGTTCCCAAGCTGAATTTTGAGTTTTTGACCATGAAATGGGCAAAAAACAAAATGGCCGCCGAAATTCTTGATTTTGGGCAGAATACGTAGAAAGTACCACTTCTCCATGGAAATAAATGTGCAATGCTCACATATTTGCATTTATCATGCATTCCTACACTTACACAAAGGCAAATTGTCATGGCCAAAAGATAAAAAATACTATAATTATGCCGTTCTAATAATAAGATATTCTCGTAAACTGGCATTCAATAGCAATAGCCTCCATGAAGCACATTATCATACAAAATTGTCATTCAAGAAGATTTGGAAAGAAAAAGAAAGGCAAAGAAGATAGTATTATCTAAAAGACTAAATATTGGGACATGAATATGTCCCCTGTTCTTTGAAGGAGATGAGTGAGCCATCTCTATGGGAGCGCACTCTCAGCTGTACGATTAGCTGAAGACCTTTGCAATCACGCCAAAGGTCCAATCAACTGTGTGGGCAGGATGTCCACTTTGTCAAAACCGAATGGTTGCGCGCAAATAAGCCACTCTGATGCCAAACATCTCTTCGGCTGTCGGCAATAAGGTTGTCTTGAGAGATGGCTCTCTCATCTCCTTCAGAGAACGGGGATATATTCATGTCCTAATGCTCTCTTTCAGTCGAATCGTTCACATATCTATGGGAGAGTTACAATCACTCCCGATTGCTGGTCCAAACTATGCAGAACTCCAAGAGCATCCTGTAAGGATAGCGTTCCTATCACCCTACAGACAGTCAGTGATCCTGCCCAGAACCCTATGTTCCTGTGGCAACGTGGTCACATCTGACCGGTAGAACCTGACAAAGGTGGCGGGGTTGGCCCAACCAACCGCTCTGGACTCCTCTGAAACTGCTGCACCCTTGAAGAGAGGACAAGATGTAGAGACCTGCACTGGTAAAGTGAGCCCTAATCTGAGCCGGGGGTTGGTGACCCTTGGACTCATATGCCAGGGCAATGGTTTGAAACAACCATTTGGAGACCTCTATTTCAAAACTGTGAGCCCTGTAGAGGGCTTGATGAAGCACACAAACAGCTGCTCAGTGTTCCTAAGAGTGAGTCCTGTTCATGTAGATGCGTAAAGCGTGCACAGGGCACAAGTTGTGTTGTCACCTCTCTTCCACGGATCTGAAAGGTGGTGTGCAAAAGCAGTTTGGAGAGGCCCCTCTTGGAGGGGCTCGAAAGGGGCCCCACACATAGCCTCCAGTACTAGAGAGATATCCCAGGAGGGTATCGTCTGATGAAGCACGGGGTGTAAGTATCTAGTGAATGGGCACTCAGAGTGTTGGAACCGAATCCTACATGGCGCGATGAAATCGCTGCAAAGTACACTTAAATGGTAAAGCCTTGTTTCCCCCCAATAAGTCTTGTAGGAAGGACAACACCATCGGTTCACCACCATTCGCGTTGGTCACACTAGTGTTGGAAGACAGACCACTTCAGGTTATACAGTGTCAAAGTAGATTGGGCCCTGGCCCCTTAAATTGTCCTGATAACGTTATCCAGAAAAGCGGTTAGGTTCAAATGTTCCCTTGCCAGACCCATAGGGGCAGGTGGCCCCTGGGCTGGGGTATGTCCTCCTCCTGGTCTGTTGCCAGACTCGAACCTGCAGGAGAGGGGAAAGTAGCTGAAGCCCCTATGCTCTCAGCTGAGGCCCCTGAGCCCCGTGGGCTAAGGGAGGACAAACCCTTGAGAAATCTCGCTTCCTTGCAGGAGGGGAAAAAGGGAGGCGTCAGGCGAAGGCGCTCGTGGTGCATTATGCAGGACTTTTGGAGTGCGCCATGCCTGGTGACAGGGTGCGCTTTCGTGCCAAGCGCAGTGGCCTGCGGTGATACCCAAGGGGCTCCAAGGCAGCTGCTCGAGCTGGGGAAGCCACATCAGCCACTAGGGTGGTGGTCAGTTCTGTATGAGATTCTCTGTGGTGGCAGGGAGTTGGGATAAAGAGTCGTCCACCTTAGGCGGGAGATCGAAGCACTTTGCCTGGGGGGAGTCAGAGTCTGACTCCACTGAAATTCTTTGCCAGCAGTCGACCGTAGTCAAGAGAACAAAGGGACAGAGCAGGCTAGAACTAGTCAAGCTCTCGTAACTCGTGTCCTTCAGGGTACTCGTGACCTCAGTCAGGAGACTTGAGTCCAAGGAACCGGGTACGCACAAATGTTTGTAAGCTTTTACTCCGTATTGTTTCTAATCTGCCGTGAGTAGATTCCGTCATTGTGAAGTTTCTTGCTGCCATGGGGAGGACACTGTACATTTCATATGTTTGATCTGCAATGTGTGATCTCAGGTTAAAAGAGAGTGTCCACCTACACAAAGCTGAGACTGTCTCGGTGATCACAATGATGCTCTTTTATTGCCTGTGACATTTACCCACTTCATAGCCTGATCAGAATCTGGCTAAACTTGTGAGCCAATCTCTTGACCACAAAGTGGCCTTTTTGGAATTCAGACAAAATGGTTCTGGAAGCTGACTCATCAAGTAGATACACTGGGCCCCATTGTGCATAATTAATTAAAGAAGGGCAACATTAGGCTGAAAGAGTGAAAATTCAGATCCCAGGTAGCTTCACGTTGTTCTCTTGTGTATTGCAGCAGAACAGTAACCATATCCATATACTGCCACCAGTTCACATCATCAGATTGACTCTCCGCAATATCATGCAGAAGATTTCTGTCCTTTTCCTGATACTGGAAAGAAATCAGTTCACTAATTGTCTGAGGATCATCACCATTAGCCATCCTAGCAAGACAGGTAGAGAGGACTTGGCATGAGAAGACCCTAAAGGGATTGCAGAGTCAACTTGTGTGCCATGGCTTTGTTGGATGCCTTTCCTGCCAGAACAAGTTCAACAGGGCCTTATCCAAGCAATCCACCATCCATACATTGGTCAGTCCAGATCCATTCATATGTTCTCCTATGGCCTTAAGGAAGTTGATTGACAAGTGAAGTCCTCCTAGGCGAGGTATTCATCTGTTGTTCTATTCTGAAATTGCCCACTTTAAATCTTCAAGTCTGCAGTACAATGCTTGGTCAACTATGATAACTGTTCCTGTCCAAAATGTTAAGATATGACAATGCATTTGTATTCAAAGTATCAAAATGTGTGCAGTAGCGAGGACTATTGGCAAATACCCCGCAGCAGTCTGTTGTTCCTTTGATGACAGTGACTGATTGAACACTGACCAAGAAGTCTTCATGTCTAAGTTTTGACAGTGCAAGAAGAAAGCTAGATCCATAGCCTTTGCTTGTCTAGCATACTTATGCTCCTCTCCAGATTTTCCAAAGCATGATTAAGCAATGGGTGCTGAAAAAGTTGGCTTGAATGTCCTATGAGTAACCCAGAGAGGATGTAGCTCCATCAGGGCATTTGGCACATTTAATGTATGTCTAGTAGACACCTCTATAACAGAATAATCAATTGGTTGGCCTCTGCCATGCTGCCATTTGTGTTGCATGGGAAGTATTCTTCCCATCAAGTGTTTCATCCAGGATATCAATGTTATCACATGTGTAGTGGATGAATTTATCTGCCACAATGTTTGTTGGAATAATGGCACCACTCTCTTGGTTCAGTGTTTTAGAGTGCTCTCAGCTAAGGAGGATCTGGACTTGGAGGACCTGGTCGTAACTCAGACAATGACCTGCCTGATTGAATAGTCATATTAGGTCTTTTACCCAATAGCTTGATGAAGAGTACAAGCAAGACTGACATGTTTCGGAGTCCATTTTTTGCCATCACTGACACAATAAACAAGGACTTTCGCCTCATTCAGAACTCTTCTTTTAGGAAGTTTTTCCTTGCCACCAATTCCATCATCTTCAAGAGATGTCTGGCCACTAACAACCAGCCTGAGTAGCATGTATAGACTATCTGGAATGTATGCAATAGTATCTGATAGAATATGTAAAACATGTCTGAACATTTTTCAAAATTTACGTTATATGTAACATCATGGTGTCATCTAGCGATTTCTGGACAGTTTTCAGAGAGCCGATAGCAACTTTCAGTGATTTTTTGGAAACACTAAATACTGCACATTATGCAAAGTATTTCTAAAATACTTACATCAATTTTAGCTTAACCATATAAACACATAGGCTACAAATATCTTATTAGAAAAGCTAAATATTTAAAAAATAATAATGCTATTTAAAGCATTATTAGCATTCTAGAAGCTATTTTATACTTTTTAAAATCCTCTATAGTAGATACATTCATCAAGAAACATTAATGGGACACAAAATGTTAGAAAAGAGCATTTATTTCCAAGTACAGCAATACTTGGTAAAAATGCTCTGTCAAAAATAGCGTATTTTGGCAGCCATTTTGTTTTTCAAATTTAACTGTCAAAACCTCAAAATCCAGCTTGGGAACCAGTCTAGTTGAATTCAGCACACTTAAATTATGTTAAGTACATAGGTTCCCAACTTTTACTAAAAAATGCTTCTAACATTCACAAATATGAAAAATGTGTCTAGACTATACGACAGCATCCTCACTGCTGAAGCTGGCCAGAGTGGATATGGATGCAGAGGCAAGCAGGGGATTCAGTAATGCCTTTTATCCTTATTTAATAAAGATTATTTGAAGTCGAAAAACCCAAAGCTATACTTAGCTTTGGTTGAGTGAATGTTGAGTGACCAATATCATCATACGGTATCAATGCTTTGATGATAATGATGGAACAATCTGCAATGTAGTAGTTCCACGTGAAGTTAACATTTTGACATTGTAATTGCCAAATGCTATTTCATGTGCTTATTTCACAAGGCAATTATTTAACATGCCATTACCAACCATTCCGGGGAAAGAAATATGGATGTTAAATGAAGGTCTGTGTATGAAAATGGTGAACATTAATCGAAGGCCGAACAGATATGTCTCCTTTTGATTCTGTCGTGCATTACACAATGCATGCTAATGACCATCTTTAAATCTTCCTCAGCAGTAACATCATCAGTGATGTATTGGATTTCATGTTGTTAAGGTGTGAATACAAAAATATTGTATTAAACCTTGGCAAGGATGTTAACAACAAATATTTGAACCTAATGAATCTTAATTGGAATAAGTAAAGTGATTTAAACCTACTTAATATCTGTGACACATATTCGGCTGGGGTTGATTGGGGTACAATGTGAAATGGGAGACAAAATGTGCAAAGTCATGCTATGAACAGTCACAGCAATTGTTACACTGTGAAAAAAATATTGCCCCTAGCTTTGACACTATTGACGAATGGTGAGCACACAGCCATTTGACCTTTTTCCACAATAAAAAAAAACTATTTCTCACCTTCAGTCTAACCAATCGGCTCCACCCGCCTCATCCTCTACTCCTCTTCGTCTCCTCTCTTGCTGGACCACCTTTATTTTTCTCATTAGTGTCCGGTGGTCTCCAGGGCCGGCTAAAGAGCTGCTCAGCTCAAGGTAAGCCTCTTGTTCTCTATAAGCCTCTTTCTCTGCCAACCAGACTGACCTCCTTTCAAACCACATCAATGATAGCCCACCTCCCACTCTCCCACTTTCCTGTCCGTAACTCCCTACAGTCATTCCACTGACTAGATTATTCACTGCTCTTTTAAAAAATAAAGTAAAATTACCGGAAATGAACAGGCATTAATTTTGTACGCCAATGCACCACTAACCACTCACCCATTGGCTGTCATTTCCACCACATACTTAGTTATAGTGTGTTAATCCAAAGATTTTACAAGATCTAAATAAAATAAATATATAGTGATGTGTACACCAACATCTGGTTTTTGCTTTTAATGATGGAGGATTTTGGAGACAAGATTGTGTTGACAAAGATTTTCCAATTTTGATAAAGATGTCATGTTTAAAGAGTTTGATGGGGCCTTCCATACAATGTCGTCACTGGTCTGTGACAAATGCACGCATGTAGCCTAGTTGTGGCTTATAAAGAAGAGTTGATAGAAACGACTTTGGATACATTACGTATTTCAAATTTGGAAAAGCTGCTTACTGTAGAGTTGCTTTCATGCTTTTGGGCTGAAAATGTTGTGCGAAGTTTGAGGAAGGTCTCTGTGAGGTTATATAAATAGCAACATTGCTGGGGCATTATGCAATCCTTTTATCCCCTATGCAACACAGAACCGCAATGCTTATGATTGTCAATGGTAACTGTTTCCGGTAAACTGCAAGAGCTTACAGACCACAGCCCTCGCACAAAGCATTAATACAAAGTAGTCTGTGTGTGTCACGAAGATGAACACAAGGAAGACTTTGAAGCTGAAAGGGGAAGCGGAGATCGCAGAACACAGCATCCCACATTAAAGCCGCAAACAGTTGACCTTTTCTGCTGCAAGAGTGTGCAACAGCCCGGGAGATCTCGCTTGTGGAACCATGAAATGGAAGTTTAAATATAGCAGCCAGACAATTACCTTGTGGATCTAATTTCTTAGAAACCAACAAAACAGTACTGAGTAAAGTTTAAATATAGCAGTGTTCAAACAATTGGCTTCTCCTAGTGTAAGCCCTCCCTTCTGTCTTCAGTTGTCACTTTCCTCAGCCGGGGATTAAAGGGGTATGCCACTATTTTGGGGCTTAATACAGTTAAAATCGTTGGCCAGGGTTTATATACAGTCGGTCCCCCTACAATGCACACCCTTTACCGAGGTAATGCCACGTCATCCACCTCGGTACGTACCGGGCCTAGCTGCAGTGTACCCAAACAACCGCCGGGTGGCACTTGGGAGCGCTCGCTATACGCTTTACCACGTGGTACTCTCTCTCTCTCTCTCTCTCTCTCTCTCTCTCTTTCTCTCTCTCTCTCTCTCTCTCTCTCTCTCTGTCTGGCCTACAGCTTACCTATTGCAGCGCTCCCTGTGAGCTTGGACGTCCAAAATGTTTATTACCATATGGAATATTTTACGATGCTGACGGCATATTAATATAAGTGAGGAGTTCGTTGACAGTTTCCAATTCCCCTCATGTGGCGCACAGTGCTCTGCATGTAGCAGGATCGATAATGATGGTCAGGGCGCACAGCAGTGCTTGGGTTGCTATGTTTTTTTTCCCTGGAATACTGTCGCCGATTAGATAGAAATATTCCTGTTATGAACCCGAGTTTAGTAGGCTAGATATCGCGCAGTGAACGAGGCAGCCTGCAAACAGTTTGAAGCGCAAGGTGGCTGTAACAAGTTAGAAAGTAGCCAAACTCTGTTGCTTGGTAACCTTTTTAAATTATGAGCGTTCCACGAACTATCTTTCTTTGCGCACGCTATAAAATGGCAATAAACATGTTATTTTAAACTACTGGTTAACTATTTATGCTTTCTAATGTTGGTAAAAGCCGTATAATAAGCGGGATAATGTATTGTCCACACGTGACTATCGGAAAATATTTCCCTTCGAAGCATAATAACACCCCTCCGCCTTCGGCGTCGGGGGTGTTATTCGCCTCGTCGGGAAAATATTTTCCTATAGTCACGTGTGGACAATACATTATCCCTTACATATTCACCAGCACGCACCGATTCAGCGGATAGCCTAACAACATGCCTATAAATTGTGTGAGAACACCTCCAGGAAGTAGGAAGAGTCATAAAAAGAATAGCCTAAATAATGTAATGAATTTTCTTTAAAAAAAAAATAAAAAAATGATGATCGGATGAATTGCATTAATGTGCAAGCTCTGACAAAATGCAAATTGAGTGTAGCCAGAAGCCATACCGATTATCGCATGGCAAGATTTGAAACGTCTAATATTGCAACTTCAGACTTGTTGTCTGGCTGTGGATACTTTTTTCGTTTGGTAAAAATTACTGAGAGTGCAATAGGCTACACCTCACCGCAGTAACCTAACAGCGCTTCGTTTGAGCGTGTAAGCGTTGGCTATTTATCACACATCGCCAACAGCTGGGGCGATAACCTAACCTACACTTCCCTAATGAATTTAATGTTGTCACATTGGCAAAAATTAGCAAGCGACTGATATTGCTGTTTTCGTGCTCAAATTAAGTGTAACCAACTGTCGGGTTATGTGTCGCAGGTGAGAAAGTGCGCATTTTTCCAGCGACACCTCTCCTTGTTACCAAATACCCTGGAGAGTACTGTACACCACAAATAGGCCTACGCCAAGACACAAATATTGAGTTTTAAAATAATATTTATTAACTAACAGAAATCTAAAAGAGTCCCGTATGAGGCGCCGCCTAGCCAATATGTCAGGAATTGCATACACATCACCGCTAAAAGCTTGCACGTACCTTACTTTTCCTCGCACATCACCGCTAAAAGCTTGCACATACATTACTTTTCCTCGCACATGCACCCGAAAGGTTTGCACGTACACTGTTATTTGCTTGCACTCGAACAGGAAAACGTTGTGCATACGCCACATTTTCATGCACGCAGTAACAAAAATCTCACACACAAACTACTTTGACCTCGCACACACACCACTTTTGCCTCTCACACATACACACATTACACTCATACGCACAATACTTTTATTTGCACATGCACGCCAAACGCTCACACATAATTAGACTTTACTTCGCACATATCCCACTTTTCTATGCACATACACCCTTAAAGCTCGCACACATACCAGTGTTACTACGCACATGCTTGACTTTTCCCTCACGCACATACCACTTTTTTCTTACACATCACTACCATTCAAAATCGAGATTTCAGATGGTGTTTATGACAGGGAAATGGTATGTGTGCGACGACGTTAGTGTTGTGTGTCTCTGAGAAAGTGGTGTGTGTGTGTGTGTATGTAAGTTGTAGTGTGTCACACAAAAAGTGTTGTGTGTGCGAGCTAACATGTAAATTAAGGGCCGAGCTCCGCCCAGGTGCCAGCTCATTATGCAAATGCAGACCGAGTAAAGAAAACATTGAATATTCTGACCATTCTGAACGTTACCCTTCTATTATGTAAAATATATATATATATAAATAATAAAATGAATGGTGATACAGTTTCAGAAATAAAAATATTAGCGTCCACTCAAGACAGGAAGTGAAAAAACAACAACCGGAAAACCAGCCCAACCCACTTTCTTTGCCTGAACGTGGGTTGCTCGCACATTTAACGGACTGACGAACGGACTTCGAAATGGCTGCGCATACCAGGGACAGGGACGCCATGTTAAATCAGGCTATAGGGCTTTTAAGTAAGGGTTAACGTTCGGCGAGAAGGTCGCTACCGTGGAATAGCAGCACGACAGAGAGAATCTTTAGACCCCGACGCGGAGCGGAGGGGTCTTGTTCTCTCTGAAGTGCTGCTATTCCACAAAGCGACCGACTCGCCGAAAGTTAACCCGCTTATTATATGGATATACTTAAATGATTCACACATGGCGGGGACATTTCTTTAGGCCTATTTAATGTTAAGATTGTTGCTGCGCAAAACAAAACAGTGCCGTTGTGGAACACCGCTAGGCAACAGCTAGGTAGCCAGGACAACAGGTGTTGTCTATCACAGCAGCTGATTAGAGTGACAAAAGACCGGACCCCCTGCGGAGTGATATGAAACATTCGCTTTAGCCACTGACTTGTATACAAGCCAGTGGCTTTAGCAGTGAACGTCTTGTTGCCATTGACAGCGGTAGCCAGGACAACGCTGTCTATCACAGCAGCTGATTAGAGTCTTGTTGAAAAGTCGCTTTAGCAGTGAAAAGTCTTGTTGCCATTGACAGCGGTCTGTTATAGACCAACCCGTCCGTTATCGAAAAATAACAGACGTCCGAACGTTGGGGAGCCCCGTTGAAATGAATGGAGCATTCGACCGATGACGTCACAACCATATAATAAACACAATTATAGATTCTCCTGGAAATTCAGGCGTTAACATCCAGGCAGGTGTTAACAATTTAGCTCGTTCTAATAATTCGACACCAACACCAATTGGCACCATTCAATGTTTTCTTTACTCGGTCTGCATTTGCATAATGAGCTGGCACCTGGGCGGAGCTCGGCCCTTAATTTACATGTTAGCTCGCACACACAACACTTTTTGTGTGACACACTACAACTTACATACACACACACACACACCACTTTCTCAGAGACACACAACACTAACGTCGTCGCACACATACCATTTCCCTGTCATAAACACCATCTGAAATCTCGATTTTGAATGGTAGTGATGTGTAAGAAAAAAGTGGTATGTGCGTGAGGGAAAAGTCAAGCATGTGCGTAGTAACACTGGTATGTGTGCGAGCTTTAAGGGTGTATGTGCATAGAAAAGTGGGATATGTGCGAAGTAAAGTCTAATTATGTGTGAGCGTTTGGCGTGCATGTGCAAATAAAAGTATTGTGCGTATGAGTGTAATGTGTGTATGTGTGAGAGGCAAAAGTGGTGTGTGTGCGAGGTCAAAGTAGTTTGTGTGTGAGATTTTTGTTACTGCGTGCATGAAAATGTGGCGTATGCACAACGTTTTCCTGTTCGAGTGCAAGCAAATAACAGTGTACGTGCAAACCTTTCGGGTGCATGTGCGAGGAAAAGTAATGTAGCCTACGTGCAAGCTTTTAGCGGTGATGTGCGAGGAAAAGTAAGGTACGTGCAAGCTTTTAGCGGTGATGTGCGAGGAAAAGTAAGGTACGTGCAAGCTTTTAGCGGTGATGTGTATGCAATTCCTGACATATTGGCTAGGCGGCGCCTCATAGTCCCGGGGCACCCCAAATCTATACAAGTCCGAAATTCCAAATTTCATTGGAGATCCCCCCCACAGTCATCCGTTCCGAAGGAGGCGGAGGAGCGGTGGCCAGATGTCCATCCATTGCGAGGCTGGGGAGACAGGAAGAGCTTGGTGACAGTAGGCTTGATTCCATAGGCAGTCCAAATGACACTCACTTCCATAATTAAGTAGGCTACGCAGGTAATCGCTGCACTTATTCCACGTGATTTACAACACTGCACTCGCTAGTCTAGGTTAAACGTTAGGGGTGAAGTTGCACAGCACTCGCACACGGCACGGCTCACTGCAAACAATGTGTGCTGCGATTCACCTGGGTAGGCCAGCGGTGTTAAAAGTGAGTCCAAGTACAACTGGGTTTGGAGAGAGAGAGAGAGGGGAAATATATGCTGGGAAATATATGCAATGTCATCTCATAATCATGGAGTTCCTCATGCGATTTCATCTGGGTCAGTCAGAAATGCATGCACCTTGCACACTGGGAAGTGTGTTTTTTCAAACAAGAAAACTGGTTCATCATATGCATGGCTTAAACTGACTTTAATGTTTGCCAACGTGCTATAGTTTTCCTCTCATAATAGCACCTGGCGACTGTGACCACAGTTAGATGACCTCGCGCGCGTAAACCCATTAAAATATAGCCTAGCCTTCTGTGGCTATTCAGAGCAATATGAACCAATCAGGTCGGCGTTGCTATTAAGCAAAATACATCCCTGATGTCTACTTAACTAAAATAAGATGCATTTGTCTAATATTTGGAGACATCGCCTTGCTCTTTCTGCGGGGAATTAAGCGCCTCTCTCCCTCGCTCTCTCTCTCTCCCTCTCTCGCCCACACACACACACACACACACACACACACACACACACACACACACACTGTTTGGAGAGGACGCATTTAAACTGTAACAGTTTAGGCAGTAGGGGAGAGCAGGGACTCATGAAACTCGGGACGAATGAAACACTGCGATTTACTCGAAAACTTTAACATCGCCTATCCGAAAGTATGAAAAGTCAAAGTTGTCAGGTTTACAGGCAAAAGGGATTTAAGTGTCAGTAGACACTGTCGGGACGAATGAAACACCCGTTTCATCCGTCCCTCTCGCCCATTGACTTAAAGCAGGATCAAAATAAAATGGGAGCACTTGAGATGACTATGTTCCAACTTGTCTTGAGCACCGTCGTAGCGCAACAAATCATTATCGTAAACATAGCCTAGATAATTGGAAATTACAAAAAATAGGCTACATTTTATAGACTTTGGCTATAGGCTAAGCCGACTCCTCTACCTGTTTGAATTAGTGCAGCCTTACAGGGAGGACGTTAATTTGGCATAGGTCAACTGCAAGAGACTACTAATTTGTGACTTGACGTGATGTGTGAATAATTAGGCTACGATATGCAACAGGCATATTTAGCCGCACTCAGTCATTCATTGGGTGAATGTCCCGACCCTGTGTGTCCGCGTGCATGCATGGGGTGGGGAATAACAGATCAAGCGTGCCATCACCACCCATCCCCCCGGACGCACGAAACCCATTGAAGATCCAAGCAATTGTAGTCTGTCAGTATTTTAATGTGGGCCCAGGTAGTTGAATTCCTGCATGGCCTGGTTATCTCAATAGTGCCAAGAAGATGTTTGCCCTCAGGCTAGTGTGTTCATAAAGCGCATGTTCGATTTGCTGTAATAGGCTACGATCAGTAAGCCTCAACTTGTCTGTCGTGTCTTTTCCTTCTTTCGATATTTTGTAAAATAGGCCCACGTTAAAGGCTAAATACGATAATAGGCCTAAATAAGGCTAATAAAGTGAGCTAAATAAGTCAGGCCTAAATAAAGTTGTTTTAGCCTATGAACTCAGGCAATGCAGAAATTTGCGGAGGGATTTTGGATAACTTGGCCTATAGGCTACCGATGGCTTTATGAACTTCATGACTGGGCTACAAGATAGTCGGGTAAGCATATTGACTTGTAGACCACCAACATCTGATGCTGAAGTGGGGGAGGGTGTTTTTTTCCACTTCAAATGTTCCCCGACACACACACACACACACACACACACACACACACACACACACACACACACACACACACACACACACAGATACGCCACTAATCGCTCTCTCTCTCCGTCTCTCCCTCTAGGCAGTGTGGTCACCCAGCACATTTTCATAGAAATGCTGTGTTTTTTTTAAATGAAATCTTTATTCAGTTAGGTTGTGAACAGCGTTTCTCTTTCGATGTTGCGTCACCGTGGACAAGTGTCTGCTCGAAAACTTAATGCAAAGCGGCTAAAATGTTCAGAACGTGTTGAACTTTTCAGAACATGAATGTTTGTCTGTGGGGGAGGGGTGGGTTACAGCAGTGCAGTGCAGTGCAGTGCACGGGACTGCACAGCCTTTTGTGACATGTCGTGGCGCGACAGGTTATCCAGCCTCCGAAGGAGTCATAGTTCCCCAGTCATACTGTTGGTTCGCATCTCCACCGAAGCAACTGAATTTGCAGTCCTAATCACAGATGATTAGCCACACCTGGTGTAACAGATGTATTGTCATGTGTGCATCACATCCCCAGTTATAACCGGAATCCCGTCGATCGCGCACAACAGCGCATTGAAAGGATGAAATGTTCACAAGCACCAATACAAAAAAAACCGTCTTCAACCTATTAGTCCGTAGGCTATCCTGAGGATATCCGTTCCTGACTTGAATAGGTAGTGCAGAAATAATTAACAGACATCACTTAGCCTATAAGTTAGGAGCGGAATTGAGACGGTGAATGCAGGACAGAATTATGAAAACAAAACACCGTCGACTGGCGGTCTTGTTTAGGGATCACGCTTGTGTTATTATCAAATACCCAACGTTACGTGCAACGCGCAATTGGCTGACTCTTTCCACTTGTAGCCTAAAACTGAGGGAGGGATCAACATACAATGAGCTACACTGAAGCAGATTACTCTGCTTCGCAAAAAAAAAAAAAACAGTGCACCAATAATACCCCAGTCTTCAACCTACTATTTAGGCTACCAGATATAGGCTAGTAGCCTAATAGTATTAAGTTGTGCTACCTTGATTTTGTGGTAACGACAGTGTAGATCAGGTAATAACCTGCAATAGGGGAAGCGGCATGCGCCAGTTTTAAAGACGGAATGTCGTCGCCAAATGTAAAATCACCTCTCTCATGCTGACATGACGGGGCACTACTTCATTAGGCTACAATGTTGTTCATGTCTGTTTGACTCACACTATACGAGTGGTTCAATTTGTGTTTTTGTGCTCATCGCACAAATGAGACAGACAGGCTTGCTTGATAGGGCTACACAAAGCAAGCGACATCTGTCCACTCAAAATGGTCCGAACTCCGCCGCTTGATTTCATGTCTCCTCAGTCTCTCCATTACGGTTTATTACTAGTATACTCTGTTTTGCTATTTTCGTTATTCTTAGCCCTGGCATTACAGATGAAGCAACTGTGATCAGTGAGGTTGTGGAAACGGTTGAATAGGCCTATGGTCCTAAATTGGAAGCGGCCGATGCCAGTTTTGAAGACAGAATGTCGTCGCCAAATTTAAAATTCGATCTCTCTCATGCTGGCGTCACGGGACACACTTAATTACAATGGTGTTCCTGTCTGATTGACTCGGTTTTAATTGTCTTTACCGGTTCAAATTGTAGTAGGTATGCAAACTCTGTATCCTGAGGATACCCGTTCCTGGCTTGAATAGTGCTGAAATAAGTGAGGGACGGATTGGGAGACGGTGAATGCAAGACAGAAAAAAGTCGAGTTTAGCCTAAATTCACATTGTGGTCTTGTTTAGGGCTCACACTTGTGTTATTATCAAATGCCCTATCAAATGCCCAATGCTAAATAAAACATGCAATTTGCTGACTGTATTTCTACTACTACTAAAACTGGGGGACGGGCAAGGACGGAAGCACAAACAGACACAGGCAGACGCTGCTCTGCAAAAGCGGTGCTATACTGCCCCCCGCATTCCGAATGGCCACAGGGTGTAATGATCACGGTACGCTGCCGCGGCCCGGCACGGTAGTGAGCAGATTGAAGTTACACCATCTGTAGGTGGTAAAGTGTCTTATTTTTCATGTAAGCCGTTGTCTTGTCTTAAGACAAGTTAAAAGAGGGAGCATGTCGCTAAGCTATTGAAAGTCAATGGATCCATGTAGCATGTAGCAATGCTACATGGATGCATTGACTTTCACTAGCTTAGCGACATACTCCCTCTTTTAACTTGTCTTAAAGCAAGACAATGCTTCACATGAAAAATAAGACACTTTACCACCTTTATAAACCCCAGCCAACGATTTTAACTGTATTGAGCCCCAAAATAGTGGTATACCCCTTTAACCACTTTCCCCAGCCTTGTTGGAGATGCCTCTTAGCGCACACTACTCCACCTGTGCACCACTTCCCTAAAATAACCTAACTACCATGTTACTACCACAACACAGTCGGAAGGAAGACACACACTACAAGTTAGACAAGCTTATAATAGGGGTTATGTCTTAAAGGTTTAACCCTTTCGGCAGCTTTCCAAGGAAGTGACCTCTTAGCCCTGACACCTGCCAAATGGTCAGAATTGATTCATAGCCTAATACCACTGAGAACTAATTAGCGGAAAACAAGGGATCCCATCAGAGAAGACCATAACAGGTCTTTCACTCTCTCTCTGGAAACGGACACACACAGAGACTCTCTCTCTCTCTCTCTCTCTCTCTCTCTCTCTCTCTCTCTCTCTCTCTCTCTCTCTCTCTCTCTCCTCATTCAAGATCTTGGCTCACTCATCAAAACGGGAAGTAAATAAGATCATATTTAACTCATAATAATAAGTCATTTAAGTTAAAAATGAGCAACATATGAAATTATACTCAAGTTCTTTCCTCCAGACATACTGGCATTACGGAGCTGCAATCATCTGTTGTGTTGTGTGCTGTTATGTGACTCTCCAACTCTCCACTGCACGTCTGCAAGCATCAGCCCGGTATCGTCACAGATAAGACTGACATAAATGAAGTGCATGTATACAGCACCACAGCATTTGACAGGAAAAATATAGCCATTTTCACATGTCGACATTTTAGTTGAGTGGAGCCCGATAGCTTTGTGCTGCCATGTGCTTTTCACCCTCTTGTCAGAAAGGGCCATTGCTCACTTGTGGCTGACAATGATTATCAGGCTTACAGTACAGCAGCACTGAACTGTATACCGAAGATTGTATATGAAGAGTTCAGATGCAAAACCCCCTAAGTGCCTTTTCAGAAAATAATCTTAATTCATTTTTATTTAATACAAAGCCATCACAATTTGCACATTTTTTAATTTTANGTATGTAATATAACTATTTATATGTATTATCAAGTACATGAATGTAACCCAAACTAGCAACGGGGTTCTCTAAAAGTACAGAAGTGCAGGTCTTCAGAAATGGAGTTTAGGGGGTTTTGCATCTGAACTCTTCATATAGAGTATGCCAAGATTTTGGCACAAGCCACTTCCTGGAACCACGATCACAAAAGGAGTGGCCCTTTTTATATAGTCTGCGCTCTGCAGCTTGTGGAGGGATTAGAGTGGTGCCCCCTACTCCCAAACCCAGTCATCCACATACTGTATACAAGGGCCATCCAACCAAGAGGCCACAGGGCACTGACACGTCACTCGGGAGTTAAAGACATGCCACTGCCTGGAGCTCAGAAGCGATCCCCAATTTGCTCTCTATGTCATGAATTACAATGAAGTATTGTAGCATGTACTGTATAGTATATCATCTTTGAACGCTGCTGCAATTCAGTATCATTCAGTCTCATTCTACTAAGAGTAGGAGTGTTGCACTGGGGTGGGACTGAATTACTAATGCCCCTAGTGTACTCTATAAAGGGGGTGGGGTAGGAGGTGGGGGGTGATGAGTTAAGGAGAATATGATGATAATGGAGGACTGTGGCCATGGGGTCTGCCAAGAATGCCATTTTGGTTGATATGGTGCCATGCTTCTGGCTACACAGTAAAAAAAAAATCTTTAGTATGAATTCAACACTTATGCCTCTTTTCCACTGCCGGTTTTCCGGTACAGCTTGACACAGCGCGACTCGGCCGCTACTTTTTGCTTCACGAAAACATGATGTCATACCTGCAACCCCAACATGATGTCATACCTGCAACCCCACCTTTAACATTGCACTTTTTACGGTGTGGTTCATGTTAGGTAGGGGTTACGTAGGACTCCCATTTTAAGCCTATAGCTGCTACCTGTGAACTTAACCCAGGAGTCACACGAGCGGAGTCACGCCAGGTTGCCTGGGAGTTCTCCTCAGGTTGCCTGGGAGTTCTCTTCGGGTTAACAGATTTCCCTCTGTCGCCGGGATCAATGCTACTCGGGCAGGCCGAGAGATGGCGCATCGACAAATTGATTTTAGTGACATCGGTCCGTCAGCCACGACTCAAAAGGTGTCTGTGCCTCAGAGCCCTGAGGCCATTGTGACTCGCGTCACTCAATTTGTTGTCCTGTGATCCTGCTGACATGATGCCGATACCCAGACACCTCACCTGTAGGCCTACATGTGATGCATAACAAAACGGCTCCACATATAGTGCATATTACTATGAGAGAGTTGCTAATTATTTATTTGGCTGGCGCTTAATGTATTCATCTAATGTTTCATTTTAGATTTTTTTCTTCAAATATCTATTTTACGTATACTATTATATACTGTTCTCTTGAGATTTGCACCAGAAATATATTAAAGCTCGAGAGTGTTTCTTCTTGTAATTGGATGTTTGTGTAGCACACACACACCCGTGCATGTGCAAACACACACACACACACACACACACACACACACACACACACACACACACACACACACACACACACACACA
This sequence comes from Engraulis encrasicolus, assembly GCF_034702125.1. Classification (NCBI taxonomy): domain Eukaryota; kingdom Metazoa; phylum Chordata; class Actinopteri; order Clupeiformes; family Engraulidae; genus Engraulis; species Engraulis encrasicolus. The sequence goes on along the minus strand of NC_085875.1, from coordinate 9,260,579 downwards.
CACACACACACACACACACACACACACACACGGGTGGGAGACGTGACGCCTTGTTTTTTTGTAACATTGGTTAAAAACCTACAAAACTGTTATTTTTGTAAACGAATGTCAATTAAAGAAGATTTGGTACATTATGTTTCATATTAGTCTTAGATGAGAAGAAACATTTTTGTTAAGAATTATGTAAAGGTTTATATGACAAATATCCTGCGGTGTGACTGTAACATTAATGTAACCTGGAATATAATATATACATAAATTAACCAACAACATTTTGAATAATGTATGAAGCATTTGGCATGATTGCATACATATTAACTTGATATTAAGATATGTGAATGTGAAAAAACTCAAGACAGTTATATTAACGACAAGTTCAATTTCGTAACACAAATTGCGTCCTGTGGGGTGACATGTATGTCAATGTTTGTGAACGGGTAGCTGCAAGGCCAACTACAAGGGTCTTAAAGACTGGCTCCTAACCAGTCAGTACCTCAGTTATTGGAGAGTGCTGTGGAATTTTAAGGTGACTATAAACCTCTTAATATGTTTTCATATTGCAATGTTTCTGTCACGCAATGCTTAGGTTCATTTTATGGTGTCCTGTGGTGTGACTGCTCTTATAGAAGGAAAAAAGTTTTTTTATAAATGAAAACACATATTAAGATTAAACACAATATCATTATCAAGTTAGCATGAGCTCAGATGTCAGTCATACAAAAGGATTAAAATGGCCATAATGCAGTGAATTTCCTGTGGTGTGACTTCATTTTCCTGCGGTGTGACATGCCTATGCAATATGTTGATGCAGGACACATTTTCCCAAAAATGACAAAAATTAGGCGAAATTCCACGGACCAATAAGTGCTTTATTTTTTTTCCATTTTTTCCATTTTTTTTCAGGAATTGGAAAATATTTCTGTTCTTTTGGCATTACGCCCTTAAACATCAACCACCCACACACACACACACACATACACAAATACACACACACAAACACACACATACGCGCACTTACACGCACACACACACCTGATTACTTAAAGCAGACGTGAATGATTAGATGAGATAGGGAACAGACGAGATTTGAATTACACACTACAGAAATCGTTCAGCTAGACAAGGTGATCACACCACACTCACTATATGTGACCTTTCACCATCATCCACACTTAATCGATACCAGTGCAAACATAAACACTATCTCTGTGTTAAAACTGACGTTGCAGAATCTACTGAGCAAAGAAATCCGCCACATTTTATGATTTCTGTGCAAAGCCTATTGCCTATTTTATCTTATAAATCTACAAACACACCTGATTTTGCTCAATAGATTTTTTTCTTTTGTTTGATTGTTTGTGTGTCACAGCTTGAGTGAGATTCAGCAGTGAGGATGGTTTGGTTCAAGCATTCGAAAAAGGGTGATTACGCTCTAATTAAATCTTAATTAAGGCTACGCTGAGAGAAGGAAGTGTTGCTTTAGCTAGAGTGAGGGAGTGCTTAGAATTGTCAGCATCACGCTGAGATTCCATGTTGTTGCCCTGACAAATATGTGAGCTGCTTGGTGGATGTGCTCATCTTCAATGCAATTGAATGGAGTTTTGAATGCAGTCAGTGCTTGACAAGAATGACTGTTATTACACAACCATGCACTCTAACTCAATCTTAGTTAATATTTTACTAAGCACACGCACGCACACACACACACACACACACACACACACACACACACACACACACACACACACACACACACACACACACACACACACACACACACACACACACACACCTACACACACACACACACACACACACACACACACACACACACACACACACACACACACACACACACACACACAGTTTCTATCTAATTGCCCCTCTCCCAAAAATCAATGTACATAGAGTACTGAGAGTGAAAAGATACAGTGTACAAATAAATAAAATAGGGCACATGATTAGTTAAAAGACCGCAGCATCTCAACATTCCCTGGAATTTGAAAGAGTTAACATGGTCATCTGGAAATTCTCAACGCTACACACACAAACATACACTGACTTAGGGACTGTACGTTATTTACCGGGGGGGGAGGGCTGGCGCGCTGGAAGTCCGGTCCAAAAAAAAAATCATGGCCCTCCCCCACCACCTCAAATTTTTCCCCATGGCCCTCCCCCCACTTCAATTTTGTTTTCCCATGGCCCTCCCCCTACAGGTACAAAAATGTAAATGCTAAATATCATTTTTGGTGCTCTTGTGTGAGAAGACCTTGCGCCATTTAACCCCGACGCAGGGCGCCCTCCAGCTCTGTTTCGCTATCCTTGTCGACTTAAACATTTGGTCATGTCAGTGCATGGCAATTGTCACAGAGAGATGTGCACGAACAGTGTAGCCTATTAACTGTTCTGTTCAACTTTGGACCGAGAGATTCGAGGCGGCTGCTCAACTGCGGAATCTCGAAGTGAACCCCCCACCCTCTCTTCTCTCTCGCTCTGCCCGCATGATTGACAACCTATAGCCTACTCTAGGTTGACCAAGCTGCGTGAGCGGTCTCACCTGCAGGATGACTCGAGTTGGTGGGATTACAGGGTTGAAGTTGGCGTATGGCTCCAAACAGTAGCCTAGCTCTAGCCTAGACTATTTCAAAACGTGTTTTTATTTTCCCAAAAGTAAACATTCTTGTGGACACCGATGAACAATTAAACAAACCGCTGCATTTTTAGGGTGGCGCGCTCCACTTTGACAGCTGATAATGCCGGTTCGAAGAAAATAGACTACATTTCACTTCGAGATTCCGAAGTTGAGCAGCCGCCTCGAAGCTCTGTCCAAAGTTAGTAGGCTTGTTCGTGCACATCTCTCTGTGCCTTGCGATGCACTGACACATCACCAAATGTTCAAGTCGACTATGATAGCGAGCGAAACAGCTGGAGGGGCGCCCTACGTTGGGCACGGTGACCGCAATTTCCTCGGGTTACCCTTGTTGCTGGAACGACATCGCAAAGTTGGTCCTGGATCAACATCTGGTATGTTAGCCTATTCTAGGTCTGATTCCAAAAATTAACGGACATTTCAAGTGCCGTCACGGTGGTATTAGGCTCTGGTTAGGTAGGCTATTACAGTGGCTATGTGGAACTGTGCCTAAACTAAAACTAATTCCTAAACAACCTGTCAGTGAAAATGTGTGCACCAACCTAACAACATGCCAAATTATGCCTTTACCAACATATTTCTAAACTTAACCTGTCAGTGAATAATTGTATTTTGTAACAGCATGGCACTTCTGCATAACTGATCTTAATCCATAGGCTACAGAAGACGTTACTGGCGCGAAATCTGACATAAACCACTCAAACCAGATGTTGATCCAGGACCTTTGCGATGTCGTTCCAGCAGTAGCCTAACCCGAGGAAATCGCGGTCACCGTTATGGCACAAGGTCTTTTCCACACAAAAGCACCAAAAATAATATTTAGCCTAGGCTAACGCATACTCGGTATGCCTACTACACGCATCCCTAGGTATGCCGAGGGATGCTTACAGATACACGCGTCAGTGCTAAAGTAGGCCTATGCACCCGGGACCTCGCAAAGCGATGTGTTTCAGAGAAGTATTGCATTTTTTATTATTATTTAAAAAATAATAATAATAATTTAAAAAATCGTTTTTTTTTCCCATAGCCCTCCCCCTAACTTCGATTTTTTTTGCCATGGCCCT
>NC_085875.1:9249365-9254365 GCF_034702125.1 Engraulis encrasicolus | reverse complement strand
TGTTAGGTAAACAATGAAAAACAGCTTAAGGTGCTGCAGGCTTTTGGCCTTGAGACATTTTGACTGCCAGAGTTGTATTGTTTCAGGCTATTGCTTTATCAGGTTCTGCAAGCCAACATATGGCAGATATAGGCTACTTCGTTCCATGCACAACAAAGTTTGTCTTGCACTCTCACACACTTTATACTTTACTTCCAACTGAGGATGTCTACATTTTAAAAACATATTGTGGTACAATTTAAATACTCGAGTCAACATTGCGTGACATGATAAACACAGAGTAGATAAACATATTGACCTGACATATTGACCTGACATATTGACCAGTTTTACATCCATTACAGCATTTCCTTTTATGTTACTCCATTACTTAGCCAATAATTTGCTCAACATTCAATCGCCAACTTGTGCAAATGATGGAATAAAGCAATGAGGTTTATTTGTCATTCAAATACATTTGTTTTACTAGTTTGTTACTGATTACGCTGATTTGAGTTTCATAAGTGGTTCTACTCTTGCTCTGTATTGTGAATTTGCAATGAGGACTGTTCCAATTAGCAATGGAATACAATCACTTAGGTCCAACTGCAGTTTTACCAAAGAAATAAACCAGACCCAAAAACGCAAGTATGATTGTTGGTGCACTTCTCAAATGAAACATTGTGTTGTGCATGGTTATACTGTGGAGAACCAGGAGAATGTTAACAACACCTTGTTAAATTGGTGTTGAAGTCTATCAAGTGGAAGTCATGCTCCAGCTGACGAAAACACCTCCAATTACCATAAGATATTTCCTGTTGTCTTACGCATCACTCAGACGAACCTCTGGACTTCTGCTCTAGTGAGTGAACACATTAACAATTGCATAACATGTACGCCAGTTTCCTGTTTCAGGCTTGCCACATAGCAATATGAGATACCCAAGATCATTATTCATTTTAAATGACTGTGTTTGCCTGTCTACATTCAGATTTGAGTGTTCCCATGGTTGTGTAACAAGGAACAAATAATGTCAAATACAGACAAATTGCTGTGATGTGTGATCTTTATGGCTCTTTATACTGTTAAATATAGCCTAAACCTAAACCTAAAGTTAACCCTCGACTTGAAGACTATGATTGAATAATGTTTTTTAAACAAAAATAAAAACAAACAATAACACTGAATTGTAACATGGCTTAATATAATTATAATTAACACGTAGTTCTTTAGAATTGCATGTACTATCTGTTTAGTTCCGTTAAGTTCATGCTATAACTCTGTAGGTCCGTCCATTGGACGGCCCATTGGTCCAAAACCAGTTTGCTTTTTGGAGGGGGTGCACATGACACAGGTCTGTAGACCTTGTTTTTAGTGAAAGACAGAAAAATGCAATAGCACCTTTAAAAAAACCTGTTTCTCGTTTTCCATTACAGATTTTGGCAAGTAGCCATATTATAATGTTCCACAAGGTGGTCATTCTGGTGGAATAATCCCCTTCACAATGATTCAAGACCCTTAAGCTTCTCTTAACATTATGCCTTGCTCACGTTATTACTTGCTCACAGAGAAATTCTCACAGTGAAATTCTCAAGCAATGAATAGCCATATCCACTTATCATTCTCTCCTGCATCTAAACATTTCCATCCATTACATAGGCACATGATTCAGCATACTGTACTTGTCTTCCAGAATAAATTGTGCTTCAAAGTGGTCACTTCCATTCCACCTACCCCAGCAACTCCCTTCTCTCCTCTTTCCTCCCCTCTCTCCCAACCCTCCCTCCCTCCACCCTCCACCCCTGCAGATTGCCAGGGCTTTTTTATCCGACCTGTGAAGATAGACCGGGCTTATGTTAAGCTCCTCGCCCAGGAGAGATGAGTCCTTGATTCCTTGATTCCTCTTTTTGGCCTCTGAGGATGGCTTCATCCACACGCAGGTCAAAGGACAAATTCTGAAGAAGAAAAGGGAGAAAAGAAAGGAAAGAACGGGCTGGTGATGTTGAGGTTCGATCGGCAAGATGGTTCCCTTGTGAATGGCTTTGCTTATCCTCTGCTTCTTTCTCCCTGTATGCTGCTGCGCCATAGTGCTGGCTCCACTGCGCAGTAGATGACAGTGTCTGAAACCAATGATAGACAGTGTGTGTGTGTGTGTGTGTGTGTGTGTGTGTGTGTGTGTGTGTGTGTGTGTGTGTGTGTGTGTGTGTGCGTGCGTGCATGCGTGCGTGCGTGCGTGCATGCGTGCGGGCGTACGGGCATGCATGCGTATGTGTGTGCGTGCAAACTTTTGTCCGCAGCATGAACAATCATTCCAGCTCAAGTCTAGAAATAATGTTTGCCCTGAAGGGTTCATGCCAAAAACATCATGGAATCTCAAATGCAACATCCCTTGGAACCATACAGGTGTTGCAAACTCTGTTAGTACAGATAATGTAAAAATATAACAATGTTCTGTGTGAGCACAGTGGTGTGGCGGACTGCATATTGGCCTTTCTTTTTCCAATCTATCATGCAGAGTGTCTGTGTGAGGTGGATAAACATGCTACATCAGGTGTCACCAACGTTGTGCCCGAGGGCACCAGGTAGCCCTCCAGGAACTTCTGAGGTGCCCACCAAGGATGTTAATAAACAGTAACTACTACCAGATTTCAGTCACAGTTAATGCTTTTCTTGATATAAATATGAGCTTATTTCTTCTTTATAACCTATAAGCAAATGATCATTCAATAATAGTGTGATTTGAGAATGATGCCAAGACATCAGTAGAGGATTTTGAACAAAATAGCCCTCGGGTAGACCTTGGTAGCCCTCAGACCCAGAAAGGTTGGGGACCCCTGTGCTAGACCTGCAAAATGTGGCAGTCCAGCTGTCTTCATCTCATTCATACGTCAGCAGACCCTATGCCACACGCCATCATCCAAGCAGCTGTTCACCATGATTGCCACCGCAAAACATAACAAGTCTTAATGGCTTTATTTATTGTGGTGGCATTTCCTCTGTGTGTTTCTGTGTGTGTGTGTGTGTGTGTGTGTGTGTGTGTGTGTGTGTGTGTGTGTGTGTGTGTGTGTGTGTGTGTGTGTGTGTGTGTGTGTGTGTGTGTGTGTGTGTGTGTGTCTGTTTCTGCGTGCGCATGCATGTGTGTACATGTGTATGTGCGTGTGTGTGTCTCTCTCTCTCTGTGTCTGTGTGTGTGTGTGTGCGTGTGTGCGTCGTGTGTGTGTGTGTGTGTGGAGGGGGGGTAACGCTCATGTGTGTATCTTTCTATGTGTGTGCATCTGCATATGGTGTTGACTCTTCTCTTTTGCTATTCCTATTGACCCAGGAAGAAGGAATAGGAATATCACTGCAAGAGACCCGAGTGGGTTTGTGCCACCTTCGTCACTAACTGTATCGATGGAGAAGGGAAGGGAAACAGCAAAGGTCAGCGCAATATCACACTTCCTCCGAGATTTCAAATTTAATCAGACAGCCTACATCTGGCTGGCTGGGCCTTATAGGCAGCACGATTGATAGAGTGCTGAGATTTCATAGTTGATGCGCCGTGGAGCAAGCATATGGACTGCACGGCCGCCAATAACACATGCCCCTCATCGGAAAATAAAAAGAGGACAGAGAGAAATACTGTGGATAAATACGATAAAGTCCCGGAGTTAGGCTCCCTAAAATGAAATGTCCTGTCATTTCGGCTGACCCTAAGGGCATGAACAATAATAGAAAGGACATTTTGGATGGTTTCCCAAATAAGAAAATGGGGGGTGGAGAGTGAGAGAGAGAAATAGGGAGAAAGAGAGACAGAGAGAGAATTGGAGTGGATCTGTTTTTATGATTGGATTGGATTTTTGTCTTTTTCCTCCACAAATGATTTCATGATATTTGATTAAAAAAAGGGTACAACTGCAATGAGGGGAGCAGGTCAATGTGTTCCTGTGAGATATCAAGTGAGGGAGACATTTTTTAACATGACACCTTCATGCTGTCCATGCATGTTGATTTGTGCATGTCATATTTATTGAAAAATCATGCAGTTGAACTTATTGAAAACGTATCATTATAGACAGAGAGACTGAATGAATCTCTGGTATAGGCATACTGGCTGGCAATTCAGCATCTCTTTTCGGTTAGCGATAGTATGCGGGAGAAGGCAGATGCAGCAGGCGGGTGGAACAGTGTTCAGTGGTACAACCACTTATCTCATGTGAACCATTTGTACTACCCTCCTTTCAGAACAAACAAAATACTGTAAAAATAATCAAAACAAAATCCGTCATGGCAGGGCAAAAAGCATTGTGTCCTCAACCTGCACCCTTTCGAAAAGGCCCAAACAAATGTCATCTTGAGATGAAAAAAAAAGTAATGTAAGCCACAGCAAACCACTTTAGACATATACAGTACAAGGAATGTAATGTCTGTGGAGGAACTGTGGTGGGCAAACTAAAGAAGAGGTGCTCAACTTTATGTTGACCTTATTTGGTCTCTTTGTTCATTGCTGATTTGCAGTGTTTGCTGCTGGGGTCTGGTGGGGAGACGAAAGCCTGTCAAACTGCTACATAGGGTGACAGTATGTCTGGCTGCTCTCTGAATGCTGTCTGGCAGGCCTGTCACAACCATACAAGCAAACTAGGTAACTGCTTAGGGCCCCTTAGCTGAAGGGCTCCCCCCTGTTCATTACTGGTTACTTCAACTGTATTTAGATGACAGCAATGACAACTTTGTGAATGTGGCAGCTTTAAAAAAAATGCAGTGTGTGTCTTTCTCTAGGATCCCCAAATACCTTGAATCGGCCCCACAATCTGGCTGAAAACCCATCACCTTTCATGTCTAAACTTGTAGGCTGAGATATGTCTGTGAAGATCCAGGTCATCTCTGTCAAAAGACTTCTCTCTCTCCCTCTCTCTCTCTCTCCCATTAATCTCTCTCCCTCTGTCTTTCTCCCATTACTCTCTCTCTCTCTCTCTCTCTCTCTCTCTCTCTCTCTCTCTCTCTCTCTCTCTCTCTCTCTCTCTCTCTCTCTCTCTCTCTCT
>NC_085875.1:9219365-9244365 GCF_034702125.1 Engraulis encrasicolus | reverse complement strand
GGCTGTGATTTTCCTGCACACAACAACAATAAATGCATGGTGTGTCTTGAGGAAATTTTGGACTCTTATTTACCGGTAAAAAAATAAACCATCTTACATGATTTAGTACACTGCTCTTGGTTTTAAATGGGCTGGACACCTGCAAAGCCAATGCAATTCTAATTGCTGTTTCTTTCCCTGGTCTGGTGGTCTGAGGGCATCATCTCCCTCTTTTTGTCTGTTTCACAGGATATGAGTATTTGGAAATGTCCCATAATTTGTAATTTTGTGCCATTTATATGCCAGATGCCCTGTATAACCACACAGACAATATATGGGTTTGGTCTCATGTTCTGGCAGTTTTGTATGCCGACAGTCTCATTTAATGTCAAGTGTCATAAAAAAAACTAATTTGGTTTGAGGCTGATTTGATTTTTTACATTGACTATTTGACATTGGATTTATTATTGTATATCACTCAATAACTCAAGTCATAAAATGAGTTCTTTCTGCATGACTGAGAGAGTTCACTTGAGTTAGGAGATGACTGTGAAAGACAAAGTGTGTGTGTGTGTGTGTGTGTGTGTGTGTGTGTGTGTGTGTGTGTGTGTGTGTGTGTGTGTGTGTGTGTGAGAGAGAGAGAGAGAGAGAGAGAGAGAGAGAGAGAGAGAGAGAGAGAGAGAGAGAGAGAGAGAGAGAGAGAGAGCACGAGAAAGAGAGAGAAAGAGACACATTTTGATGCTGTTTTTGTATCACTTTCTTTCTGCACTATAACAACAGACAGTAGAAAATGGCATCCACACCGTATCATCTCCTAGGAGAATTTAGAAGTGCCACAGAAACACCAGAGTCCCATATCCATCTCTCTCTCTCTCTCTCTCTCTCTCTCTCTCTCTCTCTCTCTCTCTCTCTCTCTCTCTCTCTCTCTCTCTCTCTCGACTGAGAACACAGCAGACCCTGGAGGAGACAAGACGTTAATCCCCCAAACATACGCCCAGTGCCTCCTGGCTCCCAAAGCTGTCTTTCCTTCCCTCCTGCCCTTCCCTTTCCTTCCTACCATCACCCTCTTTTCTCCCTCCAACCCTCTCTTCTTCCCTCCTCCTTCTTTCATTCAACCCTACCTCCTTTCCCCTCGTTCTAGCCTCTCACCTTGCCTCCCTTCTCCACCCTCCCTCGCTCTCTGCTTGAACTGTTTTCCTCCACAAACCCCGAGGCCAGGCAATTTCACAGCTCCGAGACACGCACTGAAGACAGAGGGAGGGAAGAAGGGAGGGAGCTGTCACACTGGCCCAGCCTTCACACTGACCCACCACTCTCTTCTTCTTCTTCTTCTTCTTCTTCTTCTTCTTCTTCTTCTTCTTCTTCTTCGTCATGCTTTGTCCTGCTCCACAGCCTTAGCTGAATTTGGTGGATGCAGAGCTTCTAAGCCGAGCCAAGATGTGGATAATGTGAATATCCGTGTTTTGTTCTACCAGACGAACATGGGAAAAGATATAAATGTGGATTAATATCAAGGGTCAGTGTTCTGACAGGCAGTTGTCTCGAGCTTGTCTCGAGCTTGCTGCTTTTAAAATGTCATTACATATAATTTCAATGTCCATATACTGTTTAATCGGTGTTTGAATAACTCTTTAAGTCTATGAAGGGCCAAATGAACTTTGTCTTTGTTCTCTGGCCTCAGGTTTGAAACTGCCCTCCCCCAGCTGATTATTTGAATTTGCCCCTGCTATAGACGGTTTCATGGAACGTTTACAGTCAAAACAAAAACAAGTCATGAACATTCTTTGGCCCTAACTTAATTTCCGGTACACTTCCGCAAACAATACACTGCATCGGATCAACACAGCTACACAAGTGCGGTATTTCATTTGAGAGTGGCACAGAAAATGAAAAATAAATGTCGTTTTCCATTTTTATGACAGCAATCACCCATAGGGGGCACTACGCGTCCATTTTTGGGGTAGATGTAAAAACTTCATGATCGTATTAATCATATTAATTTAGCCTCACATAGCCTCAATGTAAAGGAAAGCAGTGATGGCACTTTGGCAACATGGGTCGGGTGATGGTGTGCCTAAAAAACACGGCAGCACATAATTATGTAGAACTACAGTTTGTGTTTGTTGTAGGAATTAGGGACTTAGTTGGGCTTGCATCTGCCTACACTGTTACAGGTTAATTTAGTTTAAATGTAGTCGCAACGATTCCTTCAAGTTCTGAAAAGCAGCTGTTACTACTAAACTTCTTGGGACAAGGACGACGAAATACCCAAACTGTCATCTGCTGAAGAAAAGGATAAACGGCCGGATTGTATTTATTTTTGGACAATTCAGCAGACGTCTTTGATGTCGAGGTTAATAGCAATGCTAACACAGGCAGGGCCGCTGACAGGTTCGGCTGGGCCCGGGACAAAATTGTCTCAATGGGCCCCCCCTCCCAACACCAAAAAAGCCCCCCACCCCCTCATCCCTGACGGTCCCTACACAAAATAGTCAAACGCCCAACCACAACCACGTAATTCCCTTGTGCAGCTCCAAAACACACCACGTCGGGATGACAAGCCCATTTATGACGGATAAACCAAAACTTATTTAGGGTAGACTGAGTACAGTTGGGTACACTTTTATTTTTGTCCCCTTCCACGCAGAAATTAGACTATTAAAAGGTCCTAAAAAGAAAGTTGTTTTGGACAGAACATATTTTCAGGATGTTGGCAAATATGTAATCAATAAATTATATATCTGGGATGTTTAATGTTTATATAATTAATCAAACAAAAAAGGTGTACTTTTGTCCAAACTGTACCCTTGCTAAAAAACGGTGGGGTACAGTTGAGACATAGTAGAGTACAGTTGAGACACCATTCTAATCAATGGAAGGTAATAGCCATGGGAGCTAATAGCATGGCCGATAGCAAAATACTGTACTCAACTGTACCCGTTAGCATCTTTACATTGGTTTTACATAGTGAAATTAGCATTACAGGCTAGCGTCTAAACTGTCCCCTTCTGGCCAGATCATACATTGATAAAGATTTAAAAATGGTTTTAACTGTTATGATGTCAGGAAATATGTCTGCTTTTAGAGCACATATCATGGCTTGCAATCATGTAACTTATATCAAGAGGCTAACAACTGGTCATTAGATATTCATTGTTGAAGGATCCTGGTGAAGTAAATCTGACCTGTCGAAAACAGCATTTCCCCAATATCTTTGGATCTGCGTTCTGTCCTGGTTTCAAATTTCCCATGATCTAAGAGGATATCGATGCGCATGTCCACAGCAAAAATTAGATCAGAGTTAAGTTGTTATGCAGAGATATTTGGTTTGTCTCAACTGTACCCTGTACTCAACTGTACTCAGTCTACCCTACAACGTTACGGATATGGACTGAGTGAAGTTATGGTTTTCAAAATCCTATCACAATATAATCCACGCTATTATATTACTTTAGAGCTCATGAATAGCACATTTTTCACCATATCGACCATTTTCACTTGACCAAGGGGAATCATGTCAAGGACGCGTGTATGTCCGCTGAACTTCCAGAGAGGGGAACAAGGCGGAGCACATTCATCTTGCGAGTGTCAAGTTCACCGCAATCAGAAACGAAAGTTACAGGTTACCCCAAAACGCCACCGTTATAACCCATTCGTTACATTCAATTCTAGGCTATCTAAATTTCACACGTTGATATGGCACTGGCTTATTTTAAACCAAATAAGTTTAAACCAGAGTCGAGTTAGCCTACACTGGCTGCAATTCAGCTGACCGGGGATGATTCTCAAATCAATTCAGCCTGATTGGCGTGCGCGTGCCTGCCTGAAACATTTGATTTGGACACATTATTGCAGACTAATGCGCATATTCATAGATTCAATTAGATAGGCGTATGAAACACATTGTAATTAAGCCGTTGTGGTAATCAAATTATTCGATACCCCCTGTCTATCTGATAGGCCTAGCCTGATCTCCGTGTGACTTGCTCACGGCCTCCTGTGCCAATGTTACTTGACGACGGGGCTGGAAAAAGTTTGCCGTGTCTTACCTGGATCTGCTGCACAGCTGCTTTTACTGGTGCCTGCTGCATCATTCCAGTCTTTCCTGAAATATTTAGCCAGAGAACCCCTCAGCCTTTTGGCTTCTTCCTCTCTTTTTCGTTTTTCCTTCTTTTTCTGCGCTCCTGACTTGAGCATGTTTACTAACTGGCTCGCGCACACTGACCACTTATCGAATGCTGTCGTCTTTTTTTCTAGAAAGACCAAACCATTTTGGAATAGGGGTGATAGGGGGTTATTGGCCGTTTTTTCAAGGGCAATGAAGACAAACATCTATAAGTCATTGTTTGAATGCAAATAAAGCACTTTTCTACCCTAAAAAACAACACATTTTGAAGTGAACGTATCATAATTGAGCCCAACGTCATGGGCCCCCCTCTATTCCAGAATTCCCAGGGCCCGGGACAAAAAGCCCTTTAGTCCCCCCCTGTCGGCGGGGCTAAACACAGTATATGACTGACTGATTAGCACTGGCTTAGCTGCTACGTCAAAATGTGGATTACATCGACAAAATTACGAGATGTGCCGGGGTCAAGAAAAGTTTTAAGGTAAGGCAAGTTTAATACAGTAGTCAGGGACGTCTGCACGGTTGAACAGGGTTTTGTTTTTTGTTGTGCTATGTATGCTTTGAGTCAAGTTGCTGGCTTGAACTCACATGTTGTCATTAGCTGGTTGTGACTCGTCACTCGTGTGCAGGGTGTTTTAAAGCAAATATTGAATGTCCATGACCACATGGTTACCTGATTTTAGGTAAAATAGCCTACTCTGGTATTTGGTGGTGAGGTTTCGTCTGTTTATCTGTTGCTGCCACTGATACACAGGTGGTCCTTTCAGATTGAATCAAAAGGCAGCCTCACACAGGCATGAATGCACGACAGTAACATCCTGGTGCGCGATCGAAAGAGAAAATACTGCAAAGTATTAATGTTATCTTCAAGAGCTTACAAAGTTGGCTATTTTCACGAAAACTTACAAAATGGAAACACAGTCTCGTAATGTCGCCACACCCCAAGGTTTCTAGCCTACTGTAGGCTAGGTTTGTTATGGTCTGTCCAGGAAAGTGAAATAACGTCCCCGTTTAAAAAAAAATAAATGCACAAATTCATATTAGCCCATTGAAATAAACACATATCATAAATGGTTCACGCTCGCACGACAATGTGTCCCGTTTTTTTCTTTTTTTAAAACCACGAAATGTGGCAACCCTAGGTCTGCTTTGGTAAGATGTGCAGACTGGGCATCATGTAGGCTAGGCCTACACATTAATTATCAGCGTCACGTTTGTCAGCGGTTGGTACCAGAAGTGAAGTTGCACCCTACCGCAGAACACATTTTTAAAAAGCAGTTTTTTTCACCAATATTAAAACTGTTTGTAATTATATTGGCAGTGCCGACAGATTGCAGCCTACCAAAAATTAGCAGACCGGAAGTTTACTTCGGGCCATATCATGTCACCAAGCAACAAGCAAACGTTCCATGAAACCGTCTATTGGATCATTCAATATGACCTCACTTCCTGTAAATCATCTGTAAATTCAGATGCTGGCCTTTGTTAGGTCTCTTCTTTGTTCTGACCTGTACCCGTTAACAGCTCAGGGAAAGGGGAGAGGAGACCTGGATATGGGCCCTTGTGGGATTCTACCCTGCAACACTCATGGCATATCATGGCATAGGTTGCTCTTTGCCATGTTGCCTGCTCTGGTCACGAGGGAATTATTTGCTCTCCTAAATCTTAAATAAATCTTTTCATGGTGCTCATTTAAAACCATGGGACTCCTCGGAACTTCTCTGAAATTCATAATTTTTCGGTAACACTTTATTTTAGGGATACATCTATTAGCACTAATACATACCATGTTAATGCCTGCCTAAGTAACTTGTAAATGTTAAGGCCTACTAGGTCCTTACTAAGGTTGAATTGGTAATAAATCCCTTATTGTGCATTTGCGAATACATGCCTAACAAATGTTTGATTTTGCTTTGTACATGCCTTACAAGTTACTTATACAGGAACATTGTATGTAGGCCTATTAGTGCTAATAGATGTATCCCTAAAATAAAGTGTTACCAACTTTTCAATAAAGAAATTGCATTCAGATTTTTTTGTCTTGTGTTTCTTGACTTAAATGCACCTGACAGAACTAATGTTAAGAGTGAGGATGAAAACAAACGACCTAGATGTTTGTTGAAGTTTTGAGTTTTTGCAATAGGTGTTTTGCATCAAGTGTATTTACAGAATAAATAAAAGAAATGTGGACATAGATCCAAATACCAGGGATATGGGTGGCATTTTTCATGCTGATGGTTGAAACTTTTTTGGAATGGAACAAGACTGAAGACATTTTTTCTTTTTCAGCTTTCAGGTTCTACCGTATACAGGTATCTATAAAGTGTGAGTGTGTGTGTGTGTGTGTGTGTGCGTGTGTGTGTGTGTGTATGTGTGTGTGTGTGTGTGTGTGTGTGAGTGTGTGTGTGTGTGCGTGAGAGAGAGAGAGAGAGAGAGAGAGAGAGTGTGTGTGTGTGTGTGTCCGTGTACGCTCTTGCGCTTGTGTGCACGAGTATGTGTGGGTGAGTGTGTATCACATGAGTTTTTCTGTCTGTGCATGGAAGACTTAAATTCCACATGTGTGTGTGTAAGTCTGATATCGAATTTCAGTACAGTCGAGCCAAACAAGTCAAGTCAATCCAGACCACCACCACACTCGTTCCGGACTCATTTGTTATTTAGCACTGTAGAGGTTCTTAATCCCTTTTAAAGACGACACTTAAAAAGAGGCCGCTTACCACAAGACTTTGCCGCCCCCGCAACAAACCAAAACCAAAGCCCTTCCTTCCCCTGCATGTGAAACACAGCCAGGGTTTTTATTAATCACGTGTAACAAGTCCACAGGATACATACCGTACAGGGATAATAAGAAACATGATCCTGCTAAAGGATGTCAGAGTGGCTGGGCTGAGCTTAAGACTGGGCAGGGGGGGTTCTGGGGGGGGGGGGGGGGGGGGGGGGGGGGGGGTAGCTAAATCTGCACAAAAAAAGTTTTGTGTGTGAATAAATATCAATGCAGGATACATGTTGAAAATCTATGCATATTTCATGTGAAGAGATACAAGTATGCAAATAACAGGGAAATCCATCTACACATGACCACAGTCACAGGCTATAAGAAAAAAAACTATGCATACAAAAATTTATTTATGAAAGATGTTCACAACATTTATGCAAATCTGTTGGGAAGATGTTTGCAAGAGGTTTGGCCATAATTCTGTGTAACTAAAAGAGCCAACATGTCTACAGTGAGTGTGGCTATACCTTACACAGTATATTGTGTGTGGCTATACCTTACACAGTATTCTACTGTTTTAAAAAATCCTAGATGACTACAATAGGGCATCATGCTCCGTATCCATTTTTAGCCCCCCGTTTGAGTGAGCCTCCCTCCCTCCCTCCGGCAGGGGCCCATTGAAAATGCAAGCAGGTCAGAGAGGATGGAGGAGTAATGGAGAAGACATAAGGAGACAAGCACTTCCCCATGCCTGCTCTACTGTACTGTGTGTGTGTGTGTGTGTGTGTACGTACAGTGTGTGCATGTGTGTGTGTGTGTGTATGTGCACGTGCGCGCATGTATATGTGTGTGTGTGTGTACGTGTATGTGTGTGAAGTGTCTGCAGTGTGTATGTGTGAGTGTGAGTGTGTGAATGTGTGTGTATATGTGTGTGCGCGCACGTGCGTGTGTGTGTCTGTGCGTGTGTGTATGTGTGTGTGTGCGTGCCCTCGCAAATCCCCTAATGGCTAACAGATAAGACATAGAAAGCTCATTACCCTGACCATGCTCTGTAATCCACTCGGCCCTGCAGCCGTACGGAGCAGAGGCATGTCTCTGACTTGCAGCCGTACGGAGCAGAGGCATGTCTCTGACTGCAGCCGGGAAGGCGGGAACATCAGTGGGGTAGCATAAGCGATGGACCTGCCTGGGTGCACTCTGGAGGCCAGTCAGAATTTTTTCTCTCTCTCTCTCTCTCTCTCTCTCTCTCTCTCTCTCTCTCTCTCTCTCTCTCTCTCACGCACGCACTCGCGCCACACACACACACACACACACACACACACACACACACACACACACACACACACACACACACACACACACACACACACACACAGCTCTGGTGGGCTGCTGCATGGGGGCTCCCAGAGGTCAAGGGTGAATGGCGGTTCAGCAGCAATGTCTGTTTTTTTAGAGCACTTTGCACATTGTTTGGGTCTCTTTCTCATTTCACAAGAGACCTGGTGGGAATTTTATTTTCGGTGCACATAGTATACATTATGGAATGGTTGTGTGCTTCAGTTTGCCACTCTGTGTCTGTGTATCTCTCTCTCTCTCTCTCTCTCTCTCTCTCTCTCTCGCTCTCTCTCTCTCTCTGCCTGTGTCTCCGTCTCTGTCTGTGTGTGTGTCATTCTACTTTAAAAATCTGAAAAGGATGTGGAATTGATTTTCTAAAGCTTGGTAGCAGGTAAATGCAGCAGTGGCTCTGGTTCACGATTAGGTCTGGAAAGGTATTTATTATACCCACCACGTGTGGAAATTAACTTTGAAAAATGCAGACCTTCAGTTGAATTAAACACTGAACATCACCTTGTCACTTGCTCTAATTACCTACAGTATGTGTTCGCCAAGTCTGACTGAAATACTTAGTGTACGGTGGCCTTGCACCAACTTTGGGTCATACTGTATAAAAAAATGACTACAATGTTGACCAATTCATGATCTTGTTTTTCTTCCTTGGTGATCAACGAGTTCAGATTGAAATAACACAAGATGGGACAACCTTGTTTTTTGCAAACACGAAAAGAATAAGGAATAGTTGGTTGAATATAGAAGCTGCTTGGTGTTTGTTGGTTGCTGTACCCTTTCCCCATCTACTCAGAAGCGTTGTTATTTGTTGGTTGCTGAGGCTGCAACTCTGGCGTTTGTTGGTTGCTGTTTTTTTTTCTGTCCACTCAGAGGCATTGCCACATTTAGGGGCCCTAAGCAAAATATAGACATCGGGCCTGTAACTTTCAATGAAAATCACAATCTGCAGGGAGATTCATTCAATTGAAACAAACAAAAAACAAGTCCGACAGGCGGACAAAGATGCGTTCGTCTTTGCAAGGCCACCTTGTGGATACAGGAGGGCATAACAATTTCAAGAATGCTTTTTAGACGGACAGACCGACCGACAGACAAACAGACCGACATACCCTCTCATAGAGATGCTAGGACACATCTAAAAATATTGTGAATAACTATCAAATAGATCATAGACAAGCAGTTGATCTCCGTGTCGTCAAAAAACGGACATATCGATCAGCTGATCATCCACTCCTGTCGAGCGGCATCACCATCATCCAGAGAGAGCGAGTGGTTCTGTCCTGTTGGGCCGCACTCTGATGCCTGCTGTATTCATCACTGGAGCAGGGTTGACTCTAAGCCTTTGGGCCTGACAGGGATCAACTGACCATTTCATCAGCAGTCATAGAGTAGAGAGCAGCAGAGGGGCTTTTGGCACCGTCAAGAGCTGGCAACCGAATTGACTGGGTGTGATACAGATTGGAGATGGACCTGCTTACCATGAGTGGCACAATAAGTGGTAATTTTCAATATTTTCCTGTTTGAGTTCACTGATGTAGCCTAATTTATTTCCTGAGAGTTAAGCTACATTCATACACATTGCCACTAGTTACTCGTTCTGCCAGAGAGTCAAGAAAGATTCAAGAGATTCAAGATTCTTTTTATTCGTCCCAAGGGGAATTTGTCTTGGACATACATACAGTAGCTGCAGCATAAAACACAACACATGGCACACACAAAAAAACAAAAACAAATATAGACATAAAGTGCCATCATAGAGATATATTAAGTGCATACTTAAAGTGCATTACTAGTACGTCTTCCTACAAACATACATGGCCTTACATTGCAAGGATGGTAGTTATTAACGACCTGAGTTCAATAGGTACACAGACACTGGAATAAAAGAGAACTTATACCAATTCAAAAACATTTTCTTGTTTTTAACTGGGACCCTGAATCGCCTGCAAGAGGGTAGCACCTCATACCCTGGGTTCAAAACATGTGATGAGTCCTCATTTGTTTTCCTGGCCTGCCTGAGTAGAGACTCTTCATATATTGCTTGGTGGGTGGGGTAGTCCCTCACCCCCACTACTTTCAGTGTAGAGCGTGTCAGTCGGTTGATTTGGGGCTTCACTTTAAGTGATAAGTTTCCAGACCACACAGGGATTGCATAGGTTTGGAAACCTAACAGCTAAAGTGAGGTCCCAAAACAGACTGACCCGCTCTGCACTGAAAGTAGTGGAGGTGAGGGAAAACCCCACTCTCCAAGCAATAAAATGTGTTATGTGCAATATATGTGTTCAAGCGAAGACAAGCCTGGACAAGTGAGGAGAGTTCAAGCGATGCAATGTGGGCAGATTCCGAGATAAAAAATATTTCAACTTTGAGCGTTGTGAGTAAGTAAGTAACCAAATGGAATGCAGAGTTTGGTTAAACCCGTGGCAATGCTAGCGCTAACATTAACGTTCCACGAGCGAGTAGCGATGAGTGAGTGAGCTTGAAGCTAGTGACTTGTAGCGAAGTGTCAATATAGGTTTACACTGTACAAAACAGTCAGTTGGAGGATCATTCTGTAGAAACAGTCAGTAAAAGACGGAATCACACTAAATCACAGACAAGGACTTACATTTTAGACTCATAAAAACCTGACATATCGATCAGCTGATCATCCACTCCTGTCGAGCGGCATCACCATCATCCGGAGAGAGCGAGTGGTTCTGTCCTGTTGGGCCGCACTCTGATGCCTGCTGTATTCATCACTGGAGCAGGGTTGACTCTAAGCCTTTGGGCCTGACAGGGATCAACTGACCATTTCATCAGCAGTCATAGAGTAGAGAGCAGCAGAGGGGCTTTTGGCACCGTCAAGAGCTGGCAACGGAGTTGACTGGCTGTGATACAGATGGGAGATGGACCTGCCTACCATGAGTGGTAAAATGAGAGGTAATTTTCAATATTTTCATGTTTGAGTCCACTGATGTAGCCTAATTTCTTTCTTGAGAGTAAAGCTACATTCATACACATTGCCACTAGTTACTCGTTCTGCCAGAGAGTCAATAAAGATTCAAGAGATACAAGATTCTTTTTATTCGTCCCAAGGGGAATTTGTCTTGGACATACATACAGTAGCTGCCGCATAAAACACATGGCACACACAAAAAAACAAAAACAAATATAGACATAAAGTGCAATCATAGAGATGCATTAAATGCATACTTAAAGTGCATTACTAGTACGTCCTCCTACAAACATACATGGCCTTACATTGCAAGGATGGTAGTTATTAACGACCTGAGTTCAATAGGTACACAGACACTGGAATAAAAGAGAACTTCTACCTATTCAAAAACATTTTCTTGTTTTAACTGGGACCCTGAATCGCCTGCAAGAGGGTAGCACCTCATACCCTGGGTTCAAAACATGTGATGAGTCATCATTTTTTTCCTGGCCTGCATGAGTAGAGACTCTTCATATATTGCTTGGAGGCTGGGGTAGTCCCTCACCCCCACTACTCTCAGTGTAGAGTGGGTCAGTCGGTTGATTTTGGGCTTCACTTTAAGTGATAAGTTTCCAGACCACACAGGGATTGCATAGGTTTGGAAACTTAACAGCTAAAGTGAGGTCCCAAAACAGACTGAACCGCTCTGCACTGAAAGTAGTGGAAATGAGGGAATACCCCACTCTCCAAGCAATATAATGTGTTATATGTGCAATATATGTGTTCAAGCGAAGCGAAGCCTGGACAGGTGACGAGAGTCCAAGCGATGCAATGTGGGCAGATTCCAAGATAAAAAATATTTCAACTTCGAGCGATATGAGTAAGCAAATAACCAATTGGAATGTAAAGTTTGGTTAAACCCGTGGCAATATTAGTGCTAATATTAACGTTCCACGAACGAGTAGCGAAAAAGTGAGTAAGCTAGAAGCGAGTTACTTGTAGCAACATGTGTGGATGTAGCTTTTAACTGTACATCACAGTCAGTTGGAGTATCATTCAGTAGAAACAGTCAGTAAAAGATGGAATCACACTATATCACAGACAAGAACTTAGATCTTAGACTCGTAAAAAAAACCCCGACCAGATCGATCAGCTGATCATCCACTCCTGTCGAGCGGCATCACCATCATCCAGAGAGAGCGAGTGGTTCTGTCCTGTTGGGCCGCACTCTGATGCCTGCTGTATTCATCACTGGAGCAGGGTTGACTCTAAGCCTTTGGGCCTGACAGGGATCAACTGACCATTTCATCAGCAGTCATAGAGTAGAGAGCAGCAGAGGGGCTTTTGGCACCGTCAAGAGCTGGCAACCGAATTGACTGGGTGTGATACACCGCTGTGAGAAGAAGATGCTTGGCAGAGAGATAGAGACTTGGAACCAATTCTTGTTTCGTCCTTCTCTCCGTTTCTCTCTCGCTCACACTCTTATCCTTCGTCTCCCTTTCTTTTGCATATCTTTCCATCTATTTCTTTTTTCTTCATTCATTCATTCTTTCTTTCTTTCTTTCTTTCTTTCTTTCTTTCTTTCTTTCTTTCTTTCTTTCTTTCTTTCTTTCTTTCTTTTTCTCAGTCTCTCACACATATACTCACTCACTCAATATTTCCATCTTTCTCCTTTGGTTTATCCCTCTATCTTTCTCTCCCTTTCTCTTTCTATCTATCCCTCTTTATTCTGTCTCTTTCATGGATCCACACAAACCACCCCACACTGACACATACCGAGATGCCATGGTCTCTTTCCAGTTGTTTTCCATTGTCTTTGATGGGTATTTTATTCTCTCTCTGCTCCCAGCCAAATGTGTCACACCCATGTGGTCATCATTCAATGTTTCTTGTTAGCTGCATCTAAAAACGGGTGGGCATTGGCTTCTCTTTTTGGTAGGAAATGAAATGAATGTTCATTGAGGAGGGAAAGTGTAACAGCAGGGAGAGAAAAGGGTGGAGAATGCTTCCCCCTCCTACTCATCAGTGGTGGACGAAGTACACCAGTTATGTACTTGAGTAAAAGTACAGTTACCTTGCATTGAAAACTACTCAAGTAAAAGTAAAAGTATTCACTTCACTTTTTTAACTTGAGTAGAAGTACAAAAGTACCTGCCGTCAAAAATACTTAAGTATTAAAAGTAAAAAGTAAAAACTGAAAAATGAAGCCTTTGGTGCAATTTTAATATTTAAGTGTTGTAGGCCTAGTTTTGTCATATCTAGGCCTAATTAACTATCCTCTGATTTGCATAGGCTATACCAACATGTTAGAACTAGGCCATAACAGGCCTCAGAAACACTGTGGAGTAAGTCCATGGATGTTATAGCATCAGAAGTTCATATTTACCTCTCTAAACATTTAATACTGACCCTAACATGCCCAAAATAACACATGAAAGGGCCATTCGTATTAAGAATGATTAGGCTGAAATTTATTATATGCCTATTAGCAAAGGTGTAGGTTTGGCTCGAAAAGTGGTGGGGACATTTTAATGGCAAATTGTCCGGTTATGCTGTTTTTGCATTATATTTGTGAAACAGTGGTGGGAACAAGCTAGGTTTATCTGAAAAGTGGTATGGACATGTCCCCACCATCCCCCCCTAAAATTACGCCCATGCCTATTAGAACAACTACTACAATACCCCCCAGCCGCAGGCCTACAGTCCAGTATAGGCCTACTTATTTGTGACAGCAAGGAGTTAGAGTAGCCTATAAAGTACTTTATGTCTAATTTTTGTTATAATTATGGTTTTGGTAGACCTCTTCTTCTTCTTCTTCTTCTTCTTATTATTATTATTATTATTATTATTATTATTATTATGTAGTGTTTGCTTATGTTAATGTCGGCTTAGGCCTATGTATGGACAAACAGACCTCTTGCAATTCTAAGCTACCTTTAAAGACAGGATGTAACGCCGCATTATGTAATAACGGTGCAATATGTAATAATGTAACAAATTATTACATAATGCGGTGACAATCGCCGCATTGTGTAATAATTTACGCATTTCGTAATACATTTCTTGAACGCATTTCGTAATAACTTTTTTCTCATCTTGTAATAAATTATTACAAAATGCGAAATTTATTACGGAATGCGGCGGCAACTTTTTTTTTTGATGGAAATGTAATAAGATGGTGCATTATGTAATAATCTATATGGATATGTTTTTTCTGCACTTGGATTCAGTAGGCGCAGCACACACACATAGTCTCAGTGACATGGTATAGTCACTGCCCTCTCTCTCTCATTCTTCTCATTTCTCAAACTGCTCGAGAGTCGCGAATGATGCGGTTAAAACCGTTAAGAAATAATTTCACAACTTGTTGCGTGCAACGAGTCCAACGAATGTCTCGCACTTTCTGCTACATTACACCAATTTACAGCGACATTAAATAGGCCAGGTCTAAACACTTCACGAGGTGGTGAAAACTAAATTAAATATCTAAATTAAATATCTTGGATAGCCTATATAGACCTAGGCCTAACTAGATTTGTTGCAATACAGATTCATTTTCTATAGCCAGAAGTGTTCCGCTGGACTGACGAAACCGAACACGATCAAGTTTGCAACTTCTTTCCCTCGTGCGCTGTCCGTCAGCACCACCTGTCATTAGACGTCCGATTAGCTTTCATTACGTGCTGAGGGAAAAACTCTCGCCATTAGGCCTATGTGCTGTTGCACTGTTGTGAGGGATATCACCAAATAATTTAGATAAAAGTCAGAACATTATTTTGGCAATGAAAGGCACACAGGTGGCTGGAAGCTCAAGCAGTCTTCAGTCTGTTCATTTAAGTTTTTGGGTGCTCTTGGATATCGGGGATCAGTTCATGTAGAGAGTACACTCAAAAAAACGATTCTAGCTGGTTGTAAAATTGACACAAGTGTTGCATGCAGTTTTAACTCAATGTTGTCAGTTTAGTGAAATGAAAGTGAAAATATCGTGTTAGATTTACTAGGCAGATAGGCCTAGCCTATTTATAGATTGTGTTATGTTGAAAGAACCCAACGCAGTCAGGCAATTTCTTCAAACTACCCAGAATGCAACGCTCCAGCTTTTCAAATTGCAGGAAGGCGCGAGGAGTAAACAGACTAGTTCGCCTGCAAGGTAAGGACATCTCTTCCAATAAATCCTCAAACATGCTCTAACTCTAACCAAATGTGTAATGTGTTAATATCACAATCTTATTTTGCTGCTGCACATGCTATGTTCAAAGGTTGATGTTATTGATTTGCCAACATTTGTGTTGGGTAGTCGGGCAACATGCTGGATGTAGCTTTACTAGCATGTTCTGTGCAGAAACACGGTGTCCACCTTCTTCTTGCAAAGTGTAGGAAAAGTTAAACAATATTTTAGGTTGTTTTTTTTGCTTACAGCCGCCGAGCTGGTGTTTAATGCCCTGTATTTCATGTCAAACGTGTCGACTGTGCATTGTTTGCTAGCGAGCTAATTTATTGGATGCCTGCCACCAATTCCCTTTGAATTCAGAGGGAAATGATAGCCTAACTCTGAAGCAAAAACCTTGGTTTGCCATTCCTCCGGTGAATGTATGTCATATCATCTCGGCAGGGCATGGGTTTACTTGGCAAAGCGTAACAAATTGTGATTTTAAGGAGAGATTCACACTAGAGTGTGGCTGGACGAAAGCGAGAAGACAGGACTTTCTGTTTAATTTCGGCCGCCGGTGTCAGCATTTCACAACGACAGCATTTGGTGTGCGCGGCCAGTCCTGTTCAAAATCCCCCGTAGCTAGAGGTAGAGCTCTAGACATTGGCCGAGACCAGGCAGAAAGACGTCTCGCTGCCGTTCTGCCACGCTCGTGTGTGAATCTGGCCCAGGGAAAAGAAAATCCTAATTACAACTGGTCTACATTGCGTCCTACTACAGCATGTTGCGCGTGCTCCGATGTGTTTGAGTTTATGAGCAAGCCTTTATGCGTTGCTTTGTGGACAGTGAGAGCTTTGCGGCGCATTTAGGGAAATCAGTGGAGTGCGCTTTGAAACGCACTGAGGCGAGCCGTCATAAAGTTCGTCAGCTTCAGTGAGAGCCATGTTAACCCAATCCACAGTCAGACCAAATACAATTCTAAGCGGGTTCTGAATACAGACGTGGCGTGTAGTCAATCCACCTGGCTAATAAACCGGTGTTCTTTTTTGAACGTTGCACACCTGCGTAAACTGTAAGCTGCAATGAATTAGATTAGAGCAGGGGTGCCCAACGAGTCGATCGCGAGGTACCAGTCGATCTCGAGGGGAGTGGCAGTCGAGAGACATGTAATGTGACAGGGAAAATACTGTCTTTCAAAAGTAGGCTATGTAGTAAGCTGCTGGTACTACTGTATTGGTTAGATAATTAGTCCCACTGTAACACAGAATGAGGGGAAAGCATTAGGAAGTGACCGTAAGGGTATTGCAGTTGATTCATGTGTGCACACATGTAACATCGGGTGAGTAACAGAACATGTGCGCAACGATGCGTTATGACGCGGCGATATGCGAGGATCTTTGTCCAAATCGCTAGTCGCATGCATCATCGTTTACATCGCGTGCCGCGTGCAAGGGAAATGTTAGCTGACATGTATGGAATTCACTTCAATTTGTGCTGTTTCCTGCTCCAGTTGTGGACAGAACGATTGGCCAAACTCACAATAGAAAGCCTTTGCTCTGCTACTGTCCCAGAGAGCTGGGAAAAAAAACCTTCATAGAAGAAGTCACTAACAAGGGTGTTAACCAATTCAATGAGTTCTCTCTCTCTCTCTCTCTCTCTCTCTCTCTCTCTCTCATAGTAAAGTGAACTTAACTGGCCTACTATTTACCCATAACAAATGGTGAAGTTCTGAGCCCTTTTTAATTTTGACCACTGAAGTCATGATAATGCTTCATCATATTTTAGAAATAGGGCCCATGTGCTTACATATGCATTTTATATACCAAATGTGTATCATTTTGAAATTGTTTAAGTTGTTTATGACTTGTGTAGGACTGAAATTATCTCTGCATACTACAAAGCAATGCAGCACTGCATTGCTTTGTAAACGTAGGCTATTCAACACACTTTAAAAACACACTGAAAAGATACGGCCATAGTAGCCTACTAAAAACATTTTGTTCATAATAATGGTGATTAATAAATGGTGATCTTAAATTTTCATACTGACATCCTGAAATTTGACTTGGTAGATCACGGCAGACCATCAACTTCAAAAGTAGATCTCGGTTAAAAAAAAGGTTGGGCACCCCTGGATTAGAGTTTAGGCTACTTTATTTATGTATGCTCACTTAACCAAGAAGCCTAAATAAGGCAGTGGCCTGTTAATTCAAAATGACTAATTTTAAAACATTGATTACCATAGTGAAACAAAATGTAACTGTAAAAACTGTGTGTAACATTTGATAAATATAATCAATTACTGATATTGTTTATTACAGAAATGTACCACGTGATGCAGTAGCCTGTTGATGCTGGCAAAAGATGCAATCTGGAGGATTTCAGGGTACGTTTTACTATGCTTCAATGTTAGGTGAGATGAATGTAATGCAGTGTTTCCCAACCAGGGGTACGTGTACCACTAGGAGTATGTTTTATTTTATGAATAAAAACAAATGTATGGTCATGATCATATTGGGATAGAGAACATGAGTGAGGTGGTACTCATACTATGACAAAAATGCTTAGGGGGTACTCAAGACGAAAAAGGTTGGGAGACACTGATGTATGCCCAGATCATGTACGCCCAGAGCAAAGTCACAGGCAGTGTGCTTCTCTTGCATTCACAGACTGCCCATGCTTTTTTAAAGAGATAAGTTAGAATGCTTTGCATATCTGTTTGTGTAGAGTTAATCACCAAGACAATTTCCAGAAGTAGTATCCAGGTGTCAATTGTCCTTGTTCTGGTGTTGTTATTTTCAAACAGAGATGGCTCTTGCTCACTGGCAGTGACTTGGGTCATGTGAGACAGCATCAGAGCTCGGGTGACATCTCTCGCTCGGGTGAAATCTCTCCTGGAAGATTTCAAGGTTTGAAATGTTTTACTCTGCTGCATCTTCCAATAGATTACTCTTTATATTGGTATGTAATGATGTCCTTACCACCAACAAATTCTCTTAAGCATCAATGTGGTCTATAATTCGTCCTGCGACTTCTCAATGCGAGCTCCCATTGATATTGAAGCAATAACTGCTCCGATTATTTTTTTGACTGGAGAAATGGAATCCTGCTACAGTGTCCCAGACCTCTGTGTGCTGGAGCTCCACCAGGAGGCTAGAGCCACACACACACACACACACATACACACACACACACACACACACACACACACACACACACACACACACACACACACACGAGGTGTAAGAGATTGTCACTCTTTTGTTTGGACTTTCATATGTAAATTGTTTTTTTGTGTCCTGAAAATAGACAAATAAGCTACATACTGTACATGTTGTATTTGTGTTTTATGATTTTATAGGTGTGTGCAGAGTTCTGAAGAATAAAAGTCAACAGTCAAGTTCTTCTCCATATTCTCCAAATCTGACGGAGGCGTTCCATCAGGAAAGGGGGAATGGTTGGTCGATGCCTCCAGAATAATGATACCCATGACCCAGGTATTATGTACAAAGAGAATGTTAATTTGAATCTTGATGCCTACAATTTAGCTGATTTGTTGACAATCGAGATGTATAAACATTAAGTCAGAATAACTTATGTTAAATTGTCTAACTTTTCACCTGGTGTATTTGGTATTGTGGTAGCATGTTTGAAATGGATGGTT
The DNA here is from genome assembly GCF_034702125.1 of Engraulis encrasicolus. Classification (NCBI taxonomy): domain Eukaryota; kingdom Metazoa; phylum Chordata; class Actinopteri; order Clupeiformes; family Engraulidae; genus Engraulis; species Engraulis encrasicolus. The sequence goes on along the minus strand of NC_085875.1, from coordinate 9,225,466 downwards.
AAGAAGGTAAAATATGTCATGGACATCAGTTAAATATTTACATGTGTATCTGTCGAATTACTTTGTTTCAGGCACAACATGCTGACAGGGAATCGGCTATGGCAGAAAGCATCCATGCCATCTACGTGATCCGCCATGAAGGTTCAGAAGCTACTGACAGTCCTGAGGACATCGGAATCATTTTCAAAGGGGTGACTGCATTTGGCTGCTTGCCAAACATCCTACCCAGGCTCCGCCCTCACAGTGACGCAACACCTTCGGCTCTGCTACACACGCTCAGGAAAACTGTTTGTTCAGGTACTTTCGGGTTCCCGCCACAGCGGGAAACTCCAGCCGCTTTGTCCGGGAAGCAATCGACTTTCAGCATCACCAACCGTCCTGGCTAGAGGCGTGTTCAAGGAAGTGACAAGGTTTGAGCAGAGACGCTCTATTGGGACTAAGAAAATGTTTGGTTTAAACTTTGGCTCAGCCTGTTCGGCCCTCGACCAGTAGCAAATCATGAGAGTTGGGTCAACCATGCCGTTTGAGAATGTTGTTATGCTCTTGGTCAGACCAAGTCTCGAAGAGATTTGTAAGTCATGATAATCAGGTTACAAATATTCACTTACAGTGGCCATATTTCTTGCCCTTGTTTACGCACTAAACTTGTTATCCTCCTTGAAAGTTGTGTGTGTGTGTGAGTAATAATGCAGACATAATAATAACAATTGACTAGAAGTACAAATACACATTTCTACATTATTGCTCACACACAGCTTTTGGTAAAACATTACTGAAATGGCCAAACACCTTTATGCATTTTTTAATAAAGAGTCATTGCATTGAGCAGATCATTGAGAGGCTCTGAAGTCCACTACACTATTCTTAACTTGTGTGCGTGCGTACCTCCTCAAGCACATATACAGCACTCTATTTTTAACATTTTTTAAAAATGTTTTTCTTTTTTTTGACTTAACAACCTGTTAAAAACACAGCGTTAAACTTTGTTTTTTTTCGCACACCTCAGCTGGCAGGTGCGTCGGAGATGGCACCATGGGTCACTCAGCAATAGTTTAAAGAAACTCCCGCACACTGACCATTTCGCTCTTCTATCTTTAATAAACTTAAATTTATTAAAGAAAGAACAGCGAAATGGTCAGTGTGCGGGAGTTTCTTTAAACAAAAACACAGCGTTACAAATTTGTTGTTACTAGAATGGCAAGGACAGTCATAGTGCATTACTAAAGGCCCTGTGTTATGTCATCGTAGACAAGTATTATGGTAATTAACCTTTCAATGACTGTTGGTGTGCTACTGGTGGTATGGAATGCATTATTGGCCTACAACACACGTGTACGCTCTTGTATGTAAGTGTTTAAAAGTTTTTTTTGTTTATTTTTTATTTATTACCCTCAAGACAATTTTGTGTTTTGATTAATGGCCTGGGGAATGTGTTGATTAAAATAAAAAAAAACAAATCTTCAACATCTTGGGTTTGTAGTGTTGTTTTCCATAGATTTATAGCCTTTTCTGTGTAAGATTAAGTGTAATGCTTTGAAATTACTTAATAAAAACATGGAAAGTATTTCCACATGATTCAATAGCACATATACAACATTATGAGCTCTTGTTGGATCAACTTGAGAGAATTGGGATAATCAAACCAGTATCAAACATGTTGGATGAACATTATAAGATCCTGTTGGATCAATTTAATTGAATCAGGTTTTGATACCCTGACTCAGTTATGTTGGATCAACTCAAGAAAGTAAGGTTACATGAACAGAAGGTAATCCTGTTAAATCAACAAAGTTGCCTAATGTTAAAAATAAGAAAGATAATCATGTGGAAATACTTTCCATAATATTCTTAAGTAAATCCAACAGAATTTTTTTTTGAGTGTAGAGTTCATCCAGGCACTCCAAAATAAGGTGCCCAAACGATAAGTTACATTAAAAAGCCTTTAATGGTACTGGGCTGGGGTTACATTAAAAAGCCGACATGTTTCGACCTCACCAGGTCTTCATCATTGAAAAGAAAGGCCTCCCTTAAATAGTGACATCACCACATGTGACCCATTACGCACTACACACATTTGCGCACAGCATAGAAAACAAAGATTAAAAATAGCCTGGGGTAATAAGTGATGCCACAGAAAAAATGACCAGAAGTACAAATAAAAATCACAAAAAACAAGTAAAATCAATATCCTCATTTAGACCAGGATAGCGCATGGCATCCAGTTGGTGTATCCAAAAAGTCTGCCTCTGATTAGGCCTAAGTCTTTTTAGCCTGTCCCCACCCCTCGGAAGAGGTTTGATATGCTCGACGCCCTGTATGCGCAGCAGAGAATCATTTTTACCATGGTATTCATATGTTTCGCCATGGGATAGTCAAAATTGCCCACTCTGATAGCATATTTATGTTCTGCTAGCCTATCTCGCATGCGCCTTTTTGTGCGTCCGATATAAAAGAACCCTTCAGCGCAAGGACAAGTTAGGCGGTATATGACAAATGTAGAATTGCAATTAATGAAATCTCTCTGTCCATATTCATTCGTGGTTTTAGTATCCACAAAAGATTTGGCTTGTGTAACATTTGGACAGTGGGGGCAGTTCATACATCTATGAACTGTCGTAACAAAAAAAAGGACGGGACTGCTGCTGGCGATGATGTTTGTTTTTGGTCAATAACGTGTTGCGTTGTAGGGAGCGCGCTTCACTGTATGCGTTTTGGATGGCTTCCTTGGAATATTCATTAACTAATATTCACTTTCTGGATTTGACGATATATAAAGACGCGGAGGGACAGCTGCACACCACCTTATTCAGAAAGGCGACCTCTCGGAACACCATTCTGAGAGTGGATTCATTCCATCCCCCGCATCTCATTAGAAATATTCCACACGGCCAATTCCAGAGATTAGGCGTATCTGTGATTTCGAAAATGATTTTCACGAGCAGGCCGAGCTGATGGAGAAAAGATTCAGTGATAGAGCCTATCACCCTGAAGCCATCCAAAACGCATACAGTGAAGCGCGCTCCCTTCAACGCAACACGTTATTGACCAAAAAGAAACATCATCGCCACCAGCAGTCCCGTCTTTTTTTGTTACGACATATAGTACACAAGCTACGCGGATCAGGCAAATTATTAAGAACAATTGGTCCATTATTGAAAGTGATGCGCAACTACGTGAGGTGTTCCCAGAACCACCCATGGTGTCTTTAAAGAGTGCACCCAGCCTAGGAGATAAATTAATGCGCTCTCACCTACAGGTGAAAAAGAGAGAAACCTGGCTGCGTAAACCCATTGGCACCTATAGATGTATGAACTGCCCTCACTGCCCAAATGTTACACAAGCCAAATCTTTTGTGGATACTAAAACCACGAGAGAATACGGACAGAGAGATTTCATTAATTGCAATTCTACATTTGTCATATACCGCCTAACTTGTCCTTGCGCTGAAGGGTTCTTTTATATCGGACGCACAAAAAGGCGCATGCGAGATAGGCTAGCAGAACATAAATACCTGTATGCTATCAGAGTGGGCAATTTTGACTATCCCATGGCGAAACATTTCAATGAATATACCATGGTAAAAATGATTCTCTGCTGCGCATACAGGGCGTCGAGCATATCAAACCTCTTCCGAGGGGTGGGGACAGGCTAAAAAGACTTAATCAGAGGCAGACTTTTTGGATACACCAACTGGATGCCATGCGCTATCCTGGGGTCCGTATCTCGAAAGTGTCTTTGCTATCGTCGTTAGCAAAGTCCTTCGTAAGAGCGACTCAACTCTCTCTCGACAGCGACGCTCACCACTAAATCCAAGGGAACGGTAAGACGGTCTTAAGACGGTTAGCAACGACAAGAATCGAGAAACGGACCCCAGGTCTAAATGAGGATATTGATTTTACTTGTTTTTTGTGATGCTTATTTGTACTTCTGGTCATTTTTTTCTGTGGCATCACTTATTACCCCAGGCTATTTTTTAATCTTTGTTTTCTCTGGTGTGCGCAAATGTGTGTAGTGCGTAATGGGTCACATGTGGTGATGTCACTATTTAAGGGAGGCCTTTCTTTTCAATGGTGAACGTAGCCCTGATGAAGACCTGGTGAGGTCGAAACATGTCGGCTTTTTAATGTAACCCCAGCCCAGTACCATTAAAGGCTTTTTAATGTAACTTCCCGTTTGGACACCTTATTTTGGAGTGCCTGGATGAACTCTTCTCTCTACATGAACTGATCCCCGATATCCAAGAGCACCCAAAAACTTAAATGAACAGACTGAACAGATTGCCAAAATAATGTTCTGACTTTTATCTAAATTATTTGGTGATATCCCTCACAACAGTGCAACAGCACATGGGCCTAATGGCGAGAGTTTTTCCCTCAGCACGTAATGAAAGCTAATCGGACGTCTGATGACAGGTGGTGCTGACGGACAGCGCATGAGGGAAAGAAGTTGCAAACTTGATCGTGTTCGGTTTCGTCAGTCCAACGGAACACTTCTGGCTATAGAAAATGAATCTGTATTGCAACAAATCTAGTTAGGCCTAGGTCTATATAGGCTATCCAAGATATTTAATTTAGACAGAATCCTTTCAAGCCGTGCAGCATCAACGTGGTCATATAGCCTACTGTCTGCACTTGTTCCGTTGCCTGCCTCATAGCAGAGAAGGAATGGCTTGCTGTTGTTGAGGATTTGTAACGTGGATTATCGAAACTGAAGACTTGATTTCTTTTATTGATACCTTTTTTTTTGGTATAATTACGGACAATGCAAATAACTGCTTTTTGTGACGTTCGGACATTTTTGGAAGGAATATAATCGAATTAGTCCCGCCGCTTGGGTTATTGTTTTTCGCGTGCATGTGGATGAGCATAGGCTATTGAATTTGATTGCAGCCTAATAGGCCTACTGAACAGTGGACTGAAATTGAAAATAGGACAAAGAGTGGCATTTTTCTCGGGTGCTATGACTTCTTGCTTTGCAAGAAGACAGTCTCCTCACTCCACGGGCAAAAAGCACCATGGTCAGACCCTGGCGCGCATGTAGGCAGACATGAACTCACTACTCCACGGGCAAATATCGGGAAAAATTAAGCACCACCAGCATGGACAGCTCCCCACGAGTCACTTATAATGGTTGGTCTTTTCCTGGGATTTGATTCATGTTGTTTGGGGGAAAATATTAAAATAGCCTTTGTAATGTTAAGAATATTTCCAAAGAGCCAAGATGGGGCTTAAGATCAATATGGGCCAGGTTTGTCTCCGTGCGTACACACACACACACACACACACACACACACACACACACACACACACACACACACACACACACTCTCTCTCTCTCTCTCTCTCTCTCTCTCTCTCTCTCTCTCTCTCTCGCCACAGACCCACGCAAGTGCAAGACAAGTTTTCACCTCCTCGTGAAGTGTTTAGACCTGGCCTATTTAATGTCGCTGTAAATTGGTGTAATGTAGCAGAAAGTGCGAGACATTCGTTGGACTCGTTGCACGCAACAAGTTGTGAAATTATTTCTTAACGGTTTTAACCGCATCATTCGCGACTCTCGAGCAGTTTGAGAACTGAGAAGAATGAGAGAGAGAGAGGGCAGTGACTACCATGTCACTGAGACTATGTATGTGTGCTGCGCCTACTGAATCCAAGTGCAGAAAAAACATATCCATATAGATTATTACATAATGCACCATGTTATTACATTTCCATCAAAAAAAAAAGTTGCGGCCGCATTCCGTAATAAATTTCGCATTTTGTAATAATTTATTACAAGATGAGAAAAAAGTTATTACGAAATGCGTTCAAGAAATGTATTACGAAATGCGTAAATTATTACACAATGCGGCGATTGTCACCACATTATGTAATAATTTGTTACATTATTACATATTGCACCGTTACATAGGAACATCTTCATATACTTGTAATGGTCTCTATTTGCAAGATGCCAATGATTTGCAATAGCCTACTTGATACAACTTCATTGGAACACTTATCTGTCTGATCATTTTGTGCCTGTGCACATCACTGGGCCAATATTTAGCCAAAGTGCGGTAAAGTTTTTTTACTCTGTTACTGTTGTTTTTTTACAACCTC
>NC_085875.1:9215189-9219265 GCF_034702125.1 Engraulis encrasicolus | reverse complement strand
TACTGACGTGACTTTAGGGAAAGGATACATGTTGCATGCAGCCTCACTTTGCAACATGTGGTGGCCAAGGCAATCATGTATACAAACCCTTTACACAAGCCTTTTTTCCATAATGTTGAAGCAAATCATTTTTTTGTTAACAGGGGAGTCTATTAGACAAGTAATTTATCCCCAACTACTTCAGAAAATACTGCAATGTATTGAGGGGAAAGAAGGCTATCACGGAGTTGTGCGCCTGGATGGTTTGGAATAAGCAGCATGTTTAGGCATCCTGTGTGTACTTGACTCAAGAAACCAACACGCTACAAAAGCGGCAATTTGCCTATGTGACTCTATTGTAAGCCACAACACATATATAGCACAGTAAGTCAAATAAGCAGTACATTAAATAAGTATCAATTCGCTAATTATTCAGTTCAACGCGAAGCCTATTTAACAAATGTCGTCTTAAAGGTGTCAGGCGAGTGCAGCCTGCGAGCTAACCTCTCCCCCCTCACACAACGAATACGACGTGCAGATTAATACACTCTAACAACGCTATTGTCGCCTGCTTTATTGTTTTGTTGTGCTTTCCGCATGTTACTAGTAGTCTAAGTACCATTTCTTCTTATTTCAATTCGTCTCACAAGTCGCAACAGTGGACATATGAGTGGTCTGGCTCTGCTTGTTTTCCTTCTAAAAATAACATTAGAGCTTGTTGTGACGTGACACATTACAACCAATCACAATGACGAATCTCCGAGTCTGTCAATCGGATTCAGTTTCACTTTCTTCACACCAGCGCGAAATCTCAGATTTCATTTGACCAGGGCATTAAACATTATTATTATATGGTTGTGACGTCATCTGTCGAATGCTCCATTCATTTCAACGGGGCTCCCCAACGTTCGGACGTCTGTTATTTTTCGATAACGGACGGGTTGGTCTATAACAGACCGCTGTCAATGGCAACAAGACTTTTCACTGCTAAAGCGACTTTTCATCAAGACTCTAATCAGCTGCTGTGATAGACAGCACCCGTTGTCCTGGCTACCGCTGTCAATGGCAACAAGACGTTCACTGCTAAAGTCACTGGCTTGTATACAAGTCAGTGGCTAAAGCGAATGTTTCATATCACTCCGCAGGGGGTCCGGTCTTTTGTCACTCTAATCAGCTGCTGTGATAGACTATCTGTTGTCCTGGCTAGCTACCTAGCTGTTGCCTAGCGGTGTTCCACAACGGCACTGTTTTGTTTTGCGCAGTAACAATCTTAACATTAAATAGGTCTAAAGAAATGTCCCCGCCATGTGTGAATCATTTAAGTATATCCATATAATAAGCGGGTTAACTTTCGGCGAGGTCGCTTTGTGGAATAGCAGCACTTCAGAGAGAACAAGACCCCTCCGCTCCGCGTCGGGGTCTAAAGATTCTCTCTGTCTTGCTGCTATTCCACGGTAGCGACCTTCTCGCCGAACGTTAACCCTTAGGCTAATGAATTCACCTGCCGTGTATCGCTTTAAATAATAAAAAAGGAACGAGTAAGGAACGAGTGTTTCTGTAAATGTAACGAAGTGAAAGTACTAAATTTCGCTTTGAAATGTAGTGAAGTAAAAGTATAAAGTCTTACCAAATAAAAATACTTGAGTAAAGTATGAAAGTATGAACATTTTACTTAAGTACAGTAACGAATTACATTTACTTCGTTACTGTCCACCACTGCTACTCAGCCACCCACAAGCCATTCTCATCACACCCCTGATTCACCCCACAGTAATTTACAATCTCTCAACTCGGAGGCCAGGAAGTAAATCTTCTGAAAAAAATAGGCTTCCATTATCATTGCCCCCCCTCCCCCTCCCCCCCGCCCCCCAATCCCCCTCACCCATCATCCCCACCACCACACACACACACACACACACACACACACACACACACACACACACACACAAACCCTCAAAAACATCTTCTTTCATTGGCTCACACTCTGTCAGTTCTGCTTCCTGCTTCTTTTTTTTCTTCTAATCCGCGGAGGGAGAGCATATTACTAAATCCTGGTAATCACACCGTCTGTCTGCAGCCAATGTCTGCTCCCTGTCCCTAGCCCTGGCACCCCACACAATACAGGGACATCCTCCACAGCACAGGGCCTGCCTCTGCCACCACATTATGGAGCAGTGCCATTAGACAATGGGACATTGCCACCTCCTCTCTTGTCTTGTATTGTGAATGGGTTTATTTCATCCTTTTGTTCTCTAGTCTACTCTATTTATCTGGATTTGTAATTATGCATTTTATTCACATTATTGTTTTAAAGGAGCTGTGATTTTTAAACTGTGTGAGAGATTACACTGATATATTTGTATTTTACTATGTTTAACTGCAGTCTATTCAGGCAACGTGGTCTCCGTGGGGTCTCGGAATCCGGATGTAGAAATCTGTCAATCTTCAGATCAACCAGAAGCAATGCATGTATTGCCTTAACATGAATTATTGGATAAGGTCAGTCCGATACAGTATACTTACTTTTCTAGTCTGATACAATATTTTATGCTAGGTTAACAACACCTAAAAGGCTATATCCACAGACTGGCTGAGTGGAACAGCAAAAGGTCATTAATTACGGCAACATTTAAGCTAGAGAGGAGTAGAGAAAACTCTGTATATCTTGAAGTGTCACCCCAAACATCCCAGAGACGTCTTCCTTCCCCATGCAGTCAGCAACCAGAACTCACATTTCTCTAATTGCTTTGATTGCTTTCATATTGCATGTCTAATCATGTATGCATGCCCAGTATGACGACCATCTCTCAGAGTTGACCCGCTCTCGTTGTACTCTGGGCTGCTGACAGCTTTGCCTGGGCCCAAGACAAAGTCATGTGAAAGGCCACCCAAACCCAATACATAAAATGTAATGAGGACCCAATTCTTGGCACCCTATCTCTCCCTGGACCCGGGACAAGGGACCCGTTTGCCCTGCCCTGCCGACTTGCCCCGGACGCACTGTAGATGCATATTTGATGGCACCAGTGCTGGCCCTTTTTTCCTGTCCCCCATGTCTCTTCCTGACTGCATCAAGGCTCAGCCCTTTACCAATCCCCTTTTTGTCAGCAGCTGCCAAGAGCAGTTTCATGGCCTCCTTCAGAGGAGCGTTTAATTCCTCCTGCCACATCCCAAAGGTCAGCCATCCAATTTAAAAGCACACAACATGCCACTAAAGTTTGGACAATATGCTTAGGGGCTGGTTTTTTTCCTCCACTTTCTCTTTCTTTTCTTTTATGTTCTCTTTTCGTCTCGTCTCGTCTCTTCTCTTCTCTTCTCTTCTCTTCTCTTCTCTTCTCTTCTCTTCTCTTCTCTTCTCTTCTCTTCTCTCAAACCATGCAAGCAAGTCAAATGATTAGAATGTCAGCTCAGTTTGTTTTTGTGTTATTGTTTTGCCTTTATTTAGACAGGACAGTGAAGCAGACAGTAAGCGAGTGTGAAAGAGCGAGTGTTTAGGAACAGAGGCGCATCTTACCACCAGGCAAGGCAGGCAGCCGCTTGGGGCCCCCAAGCCCCTAGATAGTGAACAACAGTCCATACTGTACTACAGCATGGACGTGATTTTGGTTCAAATATTCATTCTTTTGCATTTTCGCTTGGGGCCCCACCTGACCCTAGAATCGCCTCTGCTCGTACCAGGAAGTAATATGTCATGATAACATCACTGACAACAGCATTATATTCCAATATCTCGCAAAAGCTCAATTGTAAAGTCATTTTCTCATTTGCAAACTGGATGGTGAATGAAGAATAGTCCCCCAAAAATAGTTTTGGGAACAACGGGGAAACTTTATTGTTTTCTCCACGGAGCTGGGGCCAAAAGGCGGGGCGAGGCCACAAGCACAAGTGGAGGACGCAAGGTCGCATATTGGAATGCACCCCAAGTGTAAGTAATGGCATCTGTACTGTCACTGGCACTGAGCGAGGGCAGCACTCGTGCCAATTAGAACCTACTACGCCCAGGGAAGCCGCCAAGGGGTCGGTTGTCCCGGGCCGAGCGAGAGATGGGCCCAGAATTTGGTCCTCATAACATTGAATGTATTTGGTGGGGGACCCTT
>NC_085875.1:9200189-9210189 GCF_034702125.1 Engraulis encrasicolus | reverse complement strand
TGGCATGCAACTGTGAAATGCCTTGTTCATGGCATAGTAGCGTGATTGCTGCAGTGGTTTGATATTAACAGGCAATCAAAGCCAGTTTGTCATACAGTATATGCTTCTACAGTACAAACCGTAAGCAGGCCAATGTTGCAAGGGGCAGTTTAATCCTCAGTACTGAAGCTTGGCTCTGCGCTCAGATCTCTGTTAGCATATTTTAACCAGGCCCGCTAGCTTTGACCGCGACACTCAACATAGGCAATGTAATGGGGACTCAGTTGTAACCTGCTGTCTGCTGTCAACTGAACCATTCCCCCCACCCTCCATCAAGCAGGCATGCATATCAGTGTTAATTTTGTCAGCTTTTTTTTATTTAGTCGTAGTCTTAGTCACAATGACGAAAATCAATTTTAGTCTTAGTCATATTTTAGTCATTGCCTTCCCAATTTAGTCTTAGTCTTTGTCTAAATGACGAAAATCAATTTTAGTCTTAGTCAATTTTTAGTCATTTTAGTCATTTTAGTCAACACTGTACATAATAGAACTTCTCCACACACTGCTTCTCTTTTTAACATATATCATTGACTGTACAGAATAAACCTTCTCCGCACACTGCTTCTCTTTTCAACATATATCACACTGTGCAGAATTAAACTTCTTCACACACTGGTTCTCTTTTTCTCCATTTTATTTAACACCAGTGTTAATTTCATCAGCTTTTTAAAATTTAGTCTTAGTCTTAGTCACAAAGACGAAAATCAATTTTAGTCTTAGTCATATTTTAGTCATTGCCTTCCCAATTTAGTCTTAGTCTTAGTGTAAATGACGAAAATCAAAAAAGGGCTTTGACGAAATATTTTAGTCATAGTCATGGTTGACGAAATTAACACTGATGCATATAGCCTACATCAGGGCTATTCAAATGACGGCCCTGGGGGCCAGATGCGACACTTGGACAGCAAGGCTCTGGCCCCCCACGAGGTCAGAACAAAATGGAAACTTTTAGAGATAAAAGTACGGATTTCGTATTGAGCCGAAACGGGCCAGGCAATGCAGGAAATTACATCTAAGTAATGCAACATTTTCTGGGGGAGGACCCCCAAACCCCCACCTCAATGACCTGTCCTGTATTTCTTACATTGATAGTTGGCGACCATAATACATGTTCCATGTTCGGCCCCTTTGATGGGAGGAATTTGAAAAACTGGCCCTCATGACATTGAATTGAATAGCCCTGGCCTACATGTATACCTCTATGAGGCTGCGACTATTTATCTATTTCTGAATCTGAGTCCCCATCAGTAGAGCCCGCTGTAGTGCCCAATGCGACTGGCACAGGCACCGACATAAGAGATTCTTTAAGTATAGAGATATGCCAACATAATAGGTTTCTATGGGCACCTAACATGACCAGGTTCCGGTCCGCCCAAAGGGCCGTGTCATAATGCTCCTAGCACTGAATAGAACAGTCCTCAGGTCTGCCTAGGTCTGCCTAAAGGGGGATTTCCCCCCCAATAATAGAACTCGGAAACAATGGGCCAATGGAACCTCTCTCTCTCTATTCTCTCTGCCGACATTGTTCTGGTCGGCCTGAAAACAGAATCATTATTCCGCATGTCACCAGAAGACCAGGTCCACTCAGCTTATTGTAACTACTGTATGCCGTCACCACGCGGCCGCCAACAATTGAAATATGCAGGGTGAATTTTAGAAATTGTGGGGCATTCTGACACTGTGTTATGTATGGCGTTAAAATGTTATCATGGATCATTTCTTTTAGTAAAAAGCATGTCGGCTTTACACTTTGTTCTTGACTTTGCTAAAATAAACTAGCACAGTTGGTAAATATGTTGTCAATCATCGTAAATACCATATACCTGTATATGCGATTACCTGATTCCTAACTGCAACATTATCTTCACTAACTGTCATGCCATTGCTGTCAATGTCATGTGAACAGCTTCAATTCATCTGATATTGTGCTGTCAATCACATCAAGTATACCGATCAGGACAATGATTCAAAGGGTCTCCATTTGCACCGCAGAACCAACATCAAGGAGTAGGCAATAACAATAAGCCAACTGCCAATCAATCATCCACAGACAGAAACATAGGCAAACAAACTGACAGACAGGTAGGCAGACAGACAGGCGTGCAGGGAGACAAGACAGGAAGACAGACAGAAAGGCAGGCAGGCTTGCAGGTAGATAGACAGACAGATACATTAGGCAGGCAGACAAACAGACGGACGGGCTTGCAGGCAGAGAGAGAGAGAGACAGAGAAATATGCAGGCAGAAAGACCATTGGGCAAACAGACAGATGGAGAAGCAGACAGAGACAGATGGGCAGACATATATAGACAGAGAGACATACAGTATATACAGACAGATAGACAGGCGGGCAGACAGACACAGGTTGTCAGGCAGATAATCAGACAGACAGACAGATAGACAGATAACGGTAACAGACAGACAGACAGACAGACAGACAGACAGACAGACAGACAGACAGACAGACAGATAGATAGATAGATAGATAGATAGATAGATAGATAGATAGATAGATAGATAGATAGATAGATAGATAGATAGATAGATAGATAGATAGATAGATAGAAAGGGAGCTGGCAGGTAAAAGGTAGGCCAGGTCTATTTTGAGAGTGCTTTGCTAGCTCTCTCTCTCTCTCTCTCTCTCTCTCTCTCTCTCTCTCTCTCTCTCTCTCTCTCTCTCTCTCTCTCTCTGTGTGTGTGTGTGTGTGCGTGTGCGTGTGTGTGTGTGTGTGTGTGTGTTCTAGCGTGTGTGTGTGTGTGTGTTCTAGCATGTGTGTGTGTGTGTGCATGTGTGTGTGTGTGTGCGCGTGTGCGTGTGCGTGTGCGTGTGTATGTGTGTACTTGTACATGGCCACATGGGTCTCAGCTTAGAGAGTTCAGTAGTGGGCCATGTCTGTTTGGTACAGCTGAGGCTACGGGGGTATCTGTTGGTATGCCCTGACAGGAAGGCAAGTGTGTGTGTGCGTGCGTGCGTGTGTGTGTGCACGTGCGTGTGTGTGTGCGTGCGTGCGTGCGTGTGTGTGTGCACGTGCGTGTGTGCGTGAGTGTGTGTATGCATGTGTAAACGCGCGAGTTCCTGCATGCTAGCCAGGCCTGACAGCAATGCATGCTTCATTAGAGTTCCGACCAGGCTCAGACTGGCAGGTGACAGGAACTCAAGCTGCTTTCTGGACCTGGCTATTGGCTCTCTCTCTTGCTCTCTTTCTGTCTCTCTCTTTCTGTCTCTCTCTTTCTGTCTCTCTCCCTCTCTTTCTCTCTCTCCCTCTCTCTCTCTCTCTCTCTCTCTCGCTCAAGCACACACACACACACACACACACTCTCCCTCTCTCTCTCTCTCTCTCTTTTGTCTTTCCTGAAACTCATGTTCCCTTTCTCTCTACCTGCTTCTACCACTCTCCTTTTTATCTCTTTCCCTCTTCTTCTGTTTTTTCTTTGCATCTCCCTCTCTTTTCCCTCAATGTTAGCATCTTGCTTTTTCTACTCTCTGGCGCTCTCCATTCTTCTCAGCATCCTTGGCTGGCATGCCTGTGCTGAGTCTCTATATCTGGCTTGGTCTCTTTCCATTGTTTTTATTTACCCTCTCCTTCCATTCTATTCTTCAGTCCTTTCTTCTTTTGCATGTACGTAGTTCTTTCTCACATCCATTGTCTTTTCTTTTCTTTTCTTTTCTTTTCTTTTCTTTTCTTTTCTTTTAGTTAAGTTACAATTTTTGCTCAATATTTTTTGCAGTGCACTCTCTCCTCTTTGTTCTTTTCTTGCCTCTTTTGTCCAACGTTCATCACTCTTTTCTCTCTCTTCATTTCTCTTCCTTCCCCCTGTCTTCTTTTTCCTTTCATTAGCCTTCAGCTTTATATTTTTACGTCTCGTCAAAAGTGACAAGCTGTTGGTTACCTTGTTATGTCATGTCCTCCCAGGGGTTTGTTCTGTCATATCTATATCTGAAGGAAGCTCCTGGAGAACACAGCATGAGTCCAGGATTCGGTGCTGCGCAGTGACCAGTTATAATCTCACCTTTACTAATGTATGGATGCCTATGGAGCCTATACTGTAGCCTGCACAGTACAAGAAGAAGAAGAAGAAGAAGAAGAAGAAGAAGAAGAAGAAGAAGAAGAAGAAGAAGAAGAAGAAGAATGCTGCACTTCACGGTGACCATAATAATGTCACTGAACTTACAGTAGGCCTATGTATGGGTGCCTATGGAGAGCCTTATGTCATGATTATGAAGAAAGATGAAAGAAAAACAAAAATCGTTTGTGGTGACACTCACAGTATGACTCCTGGAAAACGGCAGGTGTCTAGCATGTTACATGACGTCCGTGATAAAATTGTCAGTGTGTTCCCGTAGCCTATTAGATGTACAGAGTGGAAAGCATGTTCTGGTCAGGTCTTGACTAGTCAAGCATCAATCCCTTAAAGTACATTTTGTCTCACAAAACATACACCCATTATGATAACACCATGTCTCTTACCAGGCATTCAGGAAAACTGAGACCACTGCTTGTTATGGATTACATTCAGGGAAGTGCATATCATGTTGGAGCATGAAGATGAGTCCTCTCATCATCTCTTTCGTCTCTCGCAAGTTCATGATGTGTTCAAGATGATTGCCCTGATTAAGGTGACAAATACATCACCGAGAATTTAGCAGGAGTTGAGGATGTTATACAGACCTGAAGGGCATGATACGTTCATTGCACGAATGTACAGATGACTGTACAGAAGATTTGTGTCATCTTTGATGTTCTGTTGGTGTGCTGTTCTTTTGGTGACATCTGGTTGACGTTGCCATTCTATAAACAACATCCTCTAACCCCATTTTCCTTCATGACAGTTGGTGTTTTAGTTGTTTGTTGTTTTGGGGGAGATCATGGACACTTTTGATCTGCAGATGCTGTAAGAATTTGTGTCATAGTCTATTGAACCATCGTTAAATCATATTACTCTCAAAGCTGTCATGGGACTTTTCAGGAATGGGAAACTGACAATCATTTCACTGCAGGAAAGACAGAAAAACACAAAGCAAAAAGCAAATTATGAAGAAATTAATAATTGAATAAATAATTGTGTTTGCTTTGAGGGTGTTATCAGAGAGAGTAGAGAGAGAGGTCCCATTGGCCCATTTTTTCCGGGTTCTTTTATTGGGGGGGGGGGGGGGAGATCCCCCTTTAGACAGACCTAGGCAGACCTAAGGACTGTTCTATTCATTGTAGTAGTATTATGACACGCTCCGGAACCTGGTCATGTTAGGTGTCCATAGAAACCTATTATGTTGGCATATCTCTATATACTTTAAGAATCTCTGGCGTTATCATGACACACTCCATTACAGAGTAATTACATCCTCTGTGCAATCAAATGACAAATACCTCGTGAGGTCACCAGGTGTTATTGTTACAGTAGGAAGAAGCGGAAGAAGAAAATTTTACACAACAAATAAATAATGAACTGGCAGCCATTAATTGAATGAAAACTATTAATTGATTTTGGTAACACTTATTTTGCAGTTTCTATTGTTAGTTTATCCACATTTAAGTTTATGTAGCCGACTAACATGTACACTGTTCATTTGATAACTATCCCTGCAGTGGACGTGCATGTTACATGCTGTTACATTCATTGTTAAACTGTATATAGTTAATGTCACAGGGACATTGCCTACGTTTCTCCACAGTCTATGCCCTATTTAGTCATTGCAGATTTGTTATTTGATCCATGTTGTCTCCTTATTGTTTCCACAAAAAGCACTCTACTGTATGACCTCAAAAAACAGGCCTCATATTATATAACTGATTCCTGACAAAGAGCTACTTTAAGGGACTGGCCTAAGCCAGGATGGGTCCGTTTACCAGATGGAAGCCACGGGTCCCATACAGTACTTTTTCTAATTGCTTTATGCAGACTACACTGAGTGGTAAGTCATAGCACGCAGGTGTAGTAAGTGCAGAAGACTAGACTGGGACCTAAAAACAGCTCAGGCATTTTTGGCTAAGTCCAGCCCCTCACACATATACAGGATGCTTTCAAAGGGCTACTACATAATATGTATATTATATCCTGTATATAGGATATATCTTTCTGCTATATATATATATATATATATATATGTAAGGGTTAACGTTCGGCGAGAAGGTCGCTACCGTGGAATAGCAGCACGACAGAGAGAATCTTTAGACCCCGACGCGGAGCGGAGCTGAAGTGCTGCTATTCCACAAAGCGACCGACTCGCCGAAAGTTAACCCGCTTATTATATGGATATACTTAAATGGTTCACACATGGCGGGGACATTTCTTTAGGCCTATTTAATGTGAAGTCTAGGCTATTATAGTTTTTAATGTCAAAAGATTGTTGCTGCGCAAAACAACACCGCTAACAGCTAGGTAGCCAGGACAACAGGTGTTGTCTATCACAGCAGCTGATTAGAGTCTTGTTGAAAAGTCGCTTTAGCAGTGAAAAGTCTTGTTGCCATTGACAGCGGTCTGTTATAGACCAACCCGTCCGTTATCGAAAAATAACAGACGTGAGAACGTTGGGGAGCCCCGTTGAAATGAATGGAGCATTCGACCGATGACGTCACAACCATATAATAAATATATATATATATATATATATATATATATATATATATATATATATATATATATATATATATATATTATATCCTGATTGCATGGGTGCCACTAGGAGGGTAAAGGTGTTACAGATTCTAAGGGCCCAAGCACTGACAGCACTGACAGGGGCCCTGAAGGCAACCCAAAATTCAAGTCTTTCATGGGGCCCAAAATTTCTGGCGGCGCCCGTGCCTGATTGACTAAGACCACTGTCAACGCTGAAGATAGAACAATGGGCAGCGCCCTCTAAATCGTCTGCCAGTCAGCAAGGGGAGAAAACAACAGCGTGGGCCCCTGGCGGTAGTGACACATAGCAGGCGAAGCGAGCGAGGCGAAGAGAAGCGAAATTCACTGACAGCTCAACCGTCATCAGGTCGTCGCGGCGAATCAAATAGAATGGAACAGTTATGTTGTTGATTTGATTGGGCCACCGCAAGCGAATTCGCTCCTCATTTGCATAACATTAAACTTTGTTTAATAATTTTGCTTCGCTTCACTCTTGTTTGCTTGCTTTCGCTTGCCTTTGCCTCCCTTGTAGGAATGAATGGTAAATTCGCTTCACTTGGCCAAATTTGAGTCTATGTCTCCCTACCGTGAGAACTGAAGGCCCACCTGGAAAAAGCCACGTGCGCCAGATAACCAGTCCATGCGCGGTGCAGAGATCTGCCCATTCCTCTTATCACCGCCATCATAGCAGATGCTTCCCACTTAGGCCATCATGTTTTGGTGAGGAGGAGGTGGATCAGATAACTGTGGTCAAGCTTGTCTGTCCGCTTGGCCATTGGAGGGGAACCAGGAAAGTGGACTGCCAGTTATCCGCGGGCATAATTTCCTCTGGCAGGTCCCAGTAATGTACCAGACTGTAGGGGTGTGACTGAGCAGAAAAAGAGGTTGGCTGGGTCAGTTGCATTCAGATGTTTTCAGTCTTAAACCATACAATGGCCTCGTGATAACGTGATATTTTAACCTTACCTGTGTGTACAGGTCCCCTTAAACTGTGCATGCCCAAAGCTAACTACCATTAAAACTCAGTGCAGAGCCTGTTATAACCTATCACCAAAATTGTAATGGTTATGTCTTAATCGGTTACTTAAGGCTCTGGATAATGCCATTACAAGTTTACAAGTTTATTTATTTAAAAAGGGACAGCTTATATTACCAGCATTTAAACAAAAATGCTAAATACACATAGCAATGTTGTTATGATTTATACCACGGCAGTCTGGAATCTTCCATTGTGACGCGCTAAATGGGGTGTTGATTAACTGTCTATAGATGCACACCTATAAAGTAGTCCCACTATTAGGTCACTTTTCTGACCGCATAACTCTAGTGTATTAATGCGCCAAGACTCGGACATAAATTAGGGAAAGAAAAATGCAAAGCATTACCCGCTGAATTGACACATGTCACATGGCGAGTCTGGAAACACCAGCCATGGATCACCAGCCAAGTGAATCTGGTGCAAATTGTAATATAAAGACCTAATTCAATTCGAAACATTTCTATTTTCCCTGCTGACCATCACTCTGTCAACTTTCTGTGTGTGTGAGAGAAAGAGAGAGAGAGAGAGAGAGAGAGAGAGAGAGAGAGAGAGAGAGAGAGAGATTCCCCGCGCAAAATTAAGACTTTCAAAAATACATTTTAAAAATTGCTCATTTCACTGGCATTTCTTCCCCACAAGAGGAGAGTGGCGCGGTGTAGCGTTTATCAGTTCAGACAGTAGCCCATTTTAGGCTATATGAAGAGAAGGCCTAGGGGATATTTTCGAATCAATAACTAAGGAAGCGCAGTGGAAAGTTTCCCATGGGAGGAGAGCAGACTGACGAGTTGTGTGTTTTGATGAAGTTAATGGCGAGGCGAGGCATTTAGAATTTTGGCAAGATGTGCAGGGTATTTTTTTTTCTATTGAGATCTGCAAATCTGTAGGATTCATCATGCCAACTGCAGCATAATCTAGTGGGCAAGAAGTCAGGCATTGGGGCTCTTGACTTGACAACTAAATGCGATAGAATTAACGACTGGCTCTTGACTTGACAACCGAATGCGATAGAACTAACGACGGTGTCTTGGCCTAGCAACCTTAAATTTAGAATTAGTAACGGCAGTTCGCCAGAAAGTTATGAAAAGAAGCTTCTTGTGGCGGAAGGAAGTAGTTCTACAGAAAACCTTTGTTTGCATCGAAATAATGCCTAAAATAACTTTCAGACAGTGTGGCAACCGTGGTATTCGAGATGATTGACTTCACGGTGTGAGTATAACAGGAAAAATAATGCACACCGAGGTGTAACCTATAGGTGTGCATTATTTTTCCTGTTATACGCACACCGTGTCGTCAATTATCCCATAGTGGACTATTTTCAGCAAATAGTGAATAGGCCCACCGTAGACTCCATCTGCACTCAGAGGCCACACCTTCGGTGAGAAATGAATTCACAATGTGACATGTTGTTACAATATTCATCACGATTCAAGACTGTTCAAGTCATGGACAGGTAATAATGAGCTGTTATTTCTTGTATATGAAGAGTTCAGATGCAAAACCCCCTAAGTGCCTTTTCAGAAAATAATCTTAATTCATTTTTATTTAATACAAAGCTATCAAAATTGCACATTTTTTATTTTATTTATGTAATATAACTATTTATATGTATTATCAACTACATGAATGTAAACCAAACCAACAATGGGGTTCTCTAAAAATATAGAAGTGCAGGTCTTCAGAAATGGAGTTAGGGGGTTTTGCATCTGAACTCTTCATATTTCACAGCACTGTGCTGCAACACATTTTGCATTCTTGTTCTTAATTTTAGTTAATTTGTGAATTTATAAAATATGGTCATCCTGTAAGATAGCTATACACCCAAACTCTGTGTGAATTCCAAGGTTAAGAATTGACACTTAATGCATCCACATGAATAAAGCTTGCATTTTCATGCTTATTCAATACTGCCATAGTATACAGACAATCTCATTGTACACACTGGGGGGAAGGTCATGCCATGCAAGTATATGCAATTGCAGGCGCTGGCTCTGATGCTGGTGTTTGCAACTATGCAAATAGAGACTTGCTGTGTCAGTTCTTTGATTTCCTTCCAACGAACAGCATGTCTCAGGTCATAAACTTCCCTGCTGTACGAGACAAGTTTGATTTCTGGTGGACATGAGCAGGGAAGCTGGCAGGGGAGGGACAAAGGGATCAGTTGTCTTGGGCCCAGGGAGACGGGACGCCCAGAATTGGGTCCCCATGAGTGGAGGGGTTGGGATGTCGGGGGGCTTTCAGAAGACTTTGTCCTGGACCTTGGACAAAGCTGAAAGAGACCCTGGAAAGAAGTTTTCGTGAGATTGAGTTA
>NC_085875.1:9192689-9197689 GCF_034702125.1 Engraulis encrasicolus | reverse complement strand
CTTTCTCTCTCGCTCCCTCCATCCATACTCACTTACTTACACCTCTCTAGCCCTCCACACACACACACACACACACACACACACACACACACACACACACACACACACACACACACACACACACACACACACACACACACACACACACACACACACACACACACACACACATTCTCGCTATTTTAAGTTTGTCTCAGCTTCTTCCCCAGCTGTTGCCTGGAGGTCAGGTAAGGTAGCATACAGTACTGTAGCTGAAATGCTGGCAACCTTCCTGTAGTGAGCCACTACAAAACTACTGCACCATGTCTCCCTCCCTCCCACCCCTTTCCACCTGTCCTGCATATACTGTATAAACAAACTGGCTCTTGCCTAGCCTATACACAGGGTCAGATTAACACACAGGCTAGATATGGCTGCAGCCTAGGGGCCCCCATCTGCCAGGGTCCCCCTGATTTCCCAAAAGGGAAATATTGTACAATTGTGAGAAGATGCAATATTGAAAATGTCATCTATTATGTTGAGAACAGCTGTTAGACATGTTATCCTGAATTCCTAACTCATAATTATGACACTGTCAGTGTCTCTACATACATTTTTTCACAAAATGTGCCTTCTGGGGGGGCCCACAGCAACCTACTGTATAGCCTAGGGGCCCCAGGCCATCATAATCCGGCCCTGCCTATACACATCCAGTGCCGGGACTTTTGTACTTGAGCACTATATCATGCTGGTATCACCCAGTGAGCAGACGGAACGTCTTCTGATTGGCTGAGCAGGTGTCCTTTATTCCCCGGTAGCAGGACACCTATGATGTCATGCGGGCGTGCGGGCGTCCAAGTTGCTTCTTCTCTAACTTTCTGGCGAAGTGCCGTTACTAGTTCTATCGCATCTGGTTGTCTAGTCAAGACCGTGTCGTTAGTTCTATCGCATCTGGTTGTCTAGTCAAGACCCCGTTACTAATTCTATCGCATCTGGTTGTCAAGTCAAAAACCCAGTCGTCAATTCTATCGCATTTGGTTGTCAAGTCACCAACATTCTGCGCGCGTCCTTACATGCCTCCGATAGAGGCGCGTCTCACTAGATTAGGAAGTGGTGCACTGCCCATGGCAACGTAGGCCTACCAAGCGCAGTGGTGAATCTACTTTCTCACGAAGCCTTAGATCAACATATTAATAAATTAATACTTAAATGTTGGTAACCGGGTGATAAGCGGAATAGCGGCCTTCGAGGTGTCCCGATATCAAGGGAAAATGGACTTGGCGAAGCGAACAGCCCTTCGGCTGCGCCGTCGGGCTGTTTAGAACGCTCCGCCTCGTCCATTATTTCCCTTGATTTCGGGACACCTCGTCGGCCGCTATTCCATACGTATTAGATTTCACCCCCTTTGGATTTACACAGATGGCCTCCCCACCCATACATTCATACGCATTTTAAATTGTAATTCAAAGCGTTGTTTGCTTGCTCGGCCAAGCAGAGCAGTGTGTGGCACTACAAGAGGTGTTTGACCTGGCTTGGCCTGACAGTGTAATAATCAGTGCTCTCTGTCAGTGCTCTCTGTTAGCTCTCTGTTAGCTCTCTCTCTCTCCCTCCCCCTCTCTCTCTCTCTCTCTCTCTCTCTCTCTCTCTCTCAATTGCACACACAGACACACACATACTGCTCTTTATCTCTCTCTCTCTCTCTCTCTCTCTCTCTCTCTCTCTCTCTCTCTCTCTCAATGGCACACACACACACACACACACACACACACACACACACACACACACACACACACACACACACACACACACACACACACACACACACACACACTGCTCTTTATCCCTTTCTCAGGCCTATTTACTGTATCTGTTAACTCTATTTACTGTATCTGTTTTTCCCTCTTTCTCTTTTCTGTACAGTTCATTTTCTCTTTCTTCCTCCCTCTCCACTTTTCTCTTTCTGCCCCTCCCCCCTCTCTCTCAGATGCAGTGGTGTTTCTATTTGAGGTGGAATTTGTAAATACAGAGCAATGCATAAAATAGGCCTACTCACCGGTGATGTCTCATCCACACAATTGCCTACAATTCATTTTTTTTAAGGGGAACCTTTAATGTTTCCTCTAACGCAAGGGCTTTTGATCAAAAACTTGCTGTTCACATTTAGAACATGACACTTGCAAGAGTGGTACCAATGTCAAGAACATCATCAACAGCTTGAAGGATATAATTAGGATCCCTTTCTATTAGGGATGCACCGGATCCTGATTTTTAGGATCCTGCCGGATACCGGATCCACTGCTTAAGATCCTGCCGGATCCGGAACCGGATACCGGATCCTACGAAAGGGTTGAAACACATAGCCTACTCGCACACGTGGGTCCTTTTCATTACGTTGGCTCAAACTATTTTTTAAGACTCATTGGCTTACTGCCAAACTACCCGCAACTGCTGCTTCCAAAGGGTTTTCACTCCATGCAGCGATTGGGGTTGTGAAAGACTGACTGAAAAGCCTAGGCTAAGTAAGATGCACCAGATCCTAATTTTCAGGATCCTACCGGATACCGGATCCACTGCTTAAGATCCTGCCGGATCCGGACCCTGTGAAAAACCCTATTATCCTGCCGGATCCGGAACCGGATCTTTGATCCGGTGCATCTCTACTTTCTATGCACTATAATGTAGTAAATATCAGGCCCTAGGAATTCATTGGAATTTACAAGACGTAACATTTTGATGGTGTGACTAGTCTACTAGGGTCACTGACTGCAGTTGTGGGGCCCATTGTGGCTGTCATGCCAATTATCCTGTCTCTTTGGTGTAGCCGTCAGAGCACCATTTTGGTACCGTGGCAACACTACTCCCCCTTTGCTACACGGATGTCAAAATCATATGTCACTGAAGGATGGAGGTAGTTCAGGAATTGGTGTTCTTCCCTTACATGTCAAAAGTAATGGTGTGCTATTGCAGCACGTCTGTGTGCATAGACAAGGAGAGACAAGGAGAGTCTGAGATGTCAGTGATGTTATGACCGAATATGACATGTAACTCTTGCACAGCAACGTTATGTAAGTGTAATCTCTCTGAAAACTCAGCAGAGGCACTTACTAGTGCACTCTAAAAAGCACTGTATCAGAAATGACACAAAACGTGTGTGCTCAGGGACAACACATTTGAATGTGTGTGCTCAGGGACAACACATTTCGTGTCATTTGTAGATGTATGTAAAGGGGTAGTAAAAGTGTAAGAACAAGGAATCAAAGAAATACAAACTATTTTTGTGTAATATTCAAACCACAGTCCTATTTGCATGTTTGTGTTTTCTCATGACAATCATAGGCTATTGCTTGTTTTTGTCCATTGCCCCCAAATCCACCCACAGCTGGGTACACAGTCCATGCAGTGTGCTACTGCATGGATACGGACAGAGTACTAGTCAGTATTAGCCAGGTCAGGCACTTTCCCATACATGAAATGAGACAATCACATACAGGGAATGCACTCATCCCCACAAACTCCCACAAACAAACAGGAAAATGTACCTAGAGCAACATATTACTGATGATGGAGCATGAGCATGACGTCTTCATTTTGTGAGTCAGACACATTAATCTGTTTTAAAACTATCACATTTGAAACACTAAGGACAAGGGTGGAGGGAATGAGAACAGATGGTAAAAATATGTTTTTGTGTTTAAACGATAGGCCTACTTTTGGAATCTAGACCCTTCAATGCATAATATATGTGATTTTGGGAGGCTTGTGATGAATAGAAATGACAAAGATGTCAGTCCTTCCCACAATGAAAACAGAAGAGAGCAAATATCGTGTCTGGCTGAGTATCTCAAACTTCCTGTGGCTAGATTAATTTGGAATTTAAGTTTTTTTCCCGTTGAGTTTACACTGCACTTTCATTTCAAGCGGGGTCTACATCGCTGGGCTGGGCAAGCTGGGTCTGCATCGTTAGCTCTTGCGTCATCGCATACCCAGCAGTAAGCTGCATTCTCCCCTGTTCTGATCCAAACCCAAGCAGCAATGTAGCACCCAGCTTCAGACCTCAAAGTGTGGTTTTGCAGAATATAACTTAACAAACTTAAAAAAAGACTTCCTTTCTGTTGAGAGTACTGCTTTATACATGGAAGACAAATAAACACTTTTCAACACTAAGCATCAATGGGTATGATAGCACACCAATGGTGATCTGCTCCATAATTTTTTGGATTCTTATCACATGCTTCATCTTTGAGGGCAGAGTTTGCCCTGTTGGTTTAGGATGGTGTAAGGAGGCCCTGGTCAAGATACAGAAAAGGGTCCTGCATTGTACTTCTTCAATGCAAGAGCTGGACACTCATTCAACACACATTTACACCAGAAACACAAAAAGGACCACATAGGCAGAGGGATAGCTCTTTTGGTGCAATGGATGAACACACAGAAGCTCTGCTGTTGAAAGATGGTCATCCATCTCCCTCGATGAGGACCATGAAAGCAGAGCAGTCTTTAGAGTACTAACACAGGTCAGGATTTAATTGGGAGAAGAAAGTGAACCAAATTAGCGAAATTATCGGCTGAACCAATGCAGCCTGAAGCGTCACCGTTCAGCGTGATTATGTCCGACGACTCTGTGTTGTGTAGAGGGAAGGATAATGGGAGGGAAAATGAAATCTATTGGGTGGTTTGTAAGCGGCCATATTTGTGAGCCCAGTATCTCACCCCAAAATTGGATCATGGCTGATTTCTGAATTAAACCTAATTAATCCCAAAGAGATAAACTCTTCCTTTTCAATTCCCTCATCTCTGCATGTCTGCAGAAGATTGCATGGCAGATTCAATAAGAAAGGGCAGTGTTGTGCACCGTGACTGATTCGTCTCTACATGGGAGGCGTTCTTGGTCAGAATGTCGCAGTGCACATGCAATGCACATAAAATCGCCAATTAATGGGACCAGACTTGGCCAAGTAGTTCTGACGCCTCTTTGACTGGAGGTGATGGAGAAGTTTTAAGAATTTACTCACATAAATACT
>NC_085875.1:9180189-9187689 GCF_034702125.1 Engraulis encrasicolus | reverse complement strand
TAAGCGGCCTAATAATTATACAAATAATTAAAAAAAAATGGCTTCAAAACTCGAAGGAATATGTATCGTCTGGAAATTACAATTCAGGCATCCCACCACAGTCATTAGTGATGCATGAGAGAAAGGCCAATATTTTAGGCTTATCAATCAACATGGAAGATGCTAGGATGTAACTTGTTCACGAAATTCAAACAAGCATCAGCTAAGTGTACTGTAAAAAGCGTAATGTAATTACTGTACCTTACCTGTGTAGAATGTGAACATGAAAGGGCTATGCTGGATCACAATTATGCCTAATTTAAATTATTGATTTCTCTCCTATTGCGTAGCTTCTCATCACATCTCACGCATGTACACACACACACACACACACACACACACACACACACACACACACACACACACACACACACACACACACACACACACACACACACACGCACACACAAAAGGCCAAAATGTACTTTAACCTGTTAGCAAAATGTGATGCAATGGGAGCATGGCAAGCCAGACTAAATGTGAGATTAAATGTGAATATTTAGTCTGGCCCCGATCAATAAACCATCAGAAGATTATTGGTGGAAACAACCCGTTGTTTTTCAAACCGTATCTGTGTCTATAGGCCAATGCTCTGACCCCCCGATTCGCATCTAAAGATTCAAAACAAATCTCCTGCGTTGTGATTGGTCTGCCAGTTTCATGGCCTGGGGCATTGTCCGAGGTTAGACCCACACGCAGGCAAAAACAAATTTTCGACGCTGGCGGGTGGGGCCTGTACTAGGCTAATGCAGTGGCCTTTTTGCTGAAAGATAGGCTACTGAATAGTCAGTGAACTGAATTGTGCTTTTTGTGCAGCAGTTTTTTCTAAGCCATGTGTTATTCAAAGTTGCACTTTTCCTCACAGTAAAGCAGTCTAAATCTATATTGACTGGAAACAACAGCAAGGACGTTGTTTTATATAGGCCTATATAATTCCAGCCTTGACATGCAAACACTATCCCCAATTCAATGCTGGCTAAGACCTTACACAACACAGGAATCACCTTTATGTGTTATAACAAGAGATGCAGAGTATCGCCCCCTCTTGCCTGAGGACATTCGAAATAATTTGCTTGCTAATGTGAGTTTGGAAGCAAGTGTATTATTTACGTTGAATAAAGCATGCCCCCCCGACCCCAACACACTACACACACACACACACACACACACACACACACACACACACACACACACACACACACACACACACACACACACACACACACACACACACACACACACACACACACACACACACACACACACACACACACACACACACACACACACACACACAGGGAATTCACACAATGACTTAATCGCATACTGATTTGCATCATACAGGGAAAGGACGAGATGATTTGTTATGTAGCTGTACTGTTTAGATGTAAAATGTTGCCCTGTGGTGCGCGTGGGAGTCCTCGTAATTACCCCACAGTAAAATCCTCACTCAAACTTTAGTAACCTATTCAAATGGTGTGCTATCTTCAGATACAAATGCATTGTGTATCACCACACCCTCACACATAAACGTCTTATCCGCCATATAAGTTGTTCATCCCATTGTGAATGGAACAGCTGTACATACACTGCCGTATTCCATTGTCATGCTGACTGATGGGAGTGATAAAAATGGGCGAAGCACGTGGTGCCGCGCCGAGAACTGTCCATGGTGCTGAAGCCATTCCAACTGCTTCACGCCGCCCCTCAACTGCCACAGTCCACTCTAGCACATCAGAAAACCCACTGAGCCCCAGATGTGTGCGTCTGCGGTTTGGAGAACGAGATGACTATGCTTGCTCTCTCTCTCTCTCTCTCTCTCTCTCTCTCTCTCTCTCTCTCTCTCTCTCTCTCTCTCTCTCTCTCTCTCTCTCTCTCTCTCTCTGTGTGTGTGTTTCGGCTTAGACTGTCAGCGAAGTGTTCATTTACCAAACCTGGCCCGTCGTTAGTAGGCTATTCCGTCAAACTCATCAAATTTAATAATTCTTCACGATTAACATATCCCACACCGAGTTCATGGTTGAGTCTATAACCTAACGACGTCGACCTCGTTTGAGATTAAGGTGTTTTAAATTCCTTGATACAACGCCCTCATATGCTACACCTTGCCTATAGCCAACCGGATTCGGTGTTTCCCCAATATTTGCTTTACGTTTCACTGGACGTTAGATTCATCTCTGGCTGTACATAACACTGCCTCTTCAGACACTCGAGGCACTGCTTTTGATAAGAGTTGGGTGAGGTAGCGTTCATTTGTGCTGACTTCCGCACACGCCCGCCCTTATAGACAAAATGTATCGTGCACATTTCCACACAGCCTCTGCTTGTGAAAGTTTCTGTTTCTTTCTCAAGCAAGACCATACAATTAATGTACCATTTGCAGAATTCTAAGTTATCTCCGTAATCTTTTCCCAAGAGCACTGTCCCCTAGATTGCTTTCTGAATCGGTGTATCCCACATTTTCAACAGAATATCGCTTAAGTCTGCTTGAACTGTGATGATCCCCATAGAACTATCGATCGCTGCCACTGGCTGACATGTGGGGGCTATTGATCACACCTCAGGCAAGGTTAACTAGGAAAGTTGCATTTGCAAATTTTCAGCCTTTGTCCGGTAGGCTAAGGCATGTCTCTATCCTATCCACTGTGGCGAGTATCATAATAGGATAGTCCCGCCTTGTGCTGTTCTTCAGTTTGTCTTCGGCTGCAGGAGTGTCCCGTATGCTTGCTAAGGCTAGACGACAGCACTTCTCTGTACGACTCGGAGAATGACAGACATAGCGAGAAGAGACAACGTCAACCCGAACCAATCCGTGATGACTTCCTCCATTTTTTCCATTCTAAGAGGCAGATGAGAATCTGTAGCATATTCGGGGATTTAATGCGAGTAATTTCATTGATGACAGTGGTTCAAATGGAGGGGTAGTCTGACCCATTATTCCCGCTGGTGACGGATTTTTCCCACAATGGATAAAGTCTGCATGCAACGAGTCTATTCCGGATCATTATTTGCAGCTTTGCTTGGATAAAAGTATTTTATGCTTAATTCACCATCGAGAACAACTTCTTATATAGATCCAGACTTATCATCTATTTCTTGAGCTAACTTGGAACGGGAGACAGGCCAGTCTGGGCAGGCAGAGGCGGACGTGGGAGCAGCCTTTTCAATGACTTGGATGGAGGGCAAGCGCACAGCGCACTCACTCATTCTCCGGATTAACTCGGCGTGGAAGCAGCGCGAGGGGAAGTGCTCGCAAGGTGCCGCGCTGCTAAGGTCTCTCAGCTAAGATTTGATCCGAGTTTCATATTTCAGGAACTTCGACGCTCCTTGCTGCAAACTGCGGCCATTCGTTACAATAGAACAAGTCGTTTTCATGCGAAGGAAAGGCAATCTTGCGAGGCACGTCGACGGTTGGCCGGAGAATGGAACGGTCTTCAGCATTTCAATGGGCAGCACAGGCGCGCTTTTATCCTAACGGGGATCTCGCGAACTGCGTAGGAATTTGAACTGTTTGAGAGTTGGCGTATTTGGATTTTTCTTACCGGAACAAGGAGATAGAAGAGGAAGAACAGAACGGACAGGATTGGATTCTGAGGTCTTGTACCGAATGGCATATCGCTTGAACACGGAGAAGGATATGGGAACGACGGCTTGGCAGAGTTATATGGAATGAAACCGAGCGCACCTTGCATCGAAATGATTTCATTGCAATCTAATGGGGCAAAGCAGAAGAGAAATATGGGAAAACATGCTATGTGAGAAGATTCAATTTCCCTGATCCTCGGTTCTCTGAGCAGGGCTGGCGTTCCTTCTTCAAGGTAAACTTTTAACGTCAAATTGATATATGTTGCTATTTCATGGTGTCGTGTATGTAAGATTCATTTGTTTGCATGGACCACACGAAAATCGTATGTTTTAATACTGCACAGGCTTATCGCTGGTGGCAGTATGGATAACAGAGTGTTCCTTTCGAAAACTGGGTGGGAATGGACAAACCCGCACCTCAGGTGCATTACAAGGTCGTAACGTGTTCAAAATAGATTTCAGTTTACGTGTGGCTGGGTAAATGCGTGGCTCATGCCCTAAATGGTTTATTTCAGTATGAGAGTAGTTATTACGCCTGCTTTGTGAGTATTAGATTAATTCAGTGTCATGTATTTATGTCGTTCACAGTCCCTCCATTGCGAGGGTGATTCTTGTCGTTTGCTTCATGTTGTTCAAGGAAGTGTTGTTGGTCCGGGGGTGGGGGCTATAAATTCCTCTTGTGATTGTTGTGTGATTCTGTGCCTGCGTCTCTCTCTCTCTCTCTCTCTCTCTCTCTCTCTCTCTCTCTCTCTCTCTCTCTCTCTCTCTCTCTCTCTCTCTCTCTCTCTCTCTCTCTCAAAGTCAGTCTGTGTGTGTGAGGCTGGGGTTTGAGTGTGCGAGTGCATGCATGTAGCCTACTGTATTTAAGTGCTGATGCTGGTATGTGCTCACAGACACCCCCTTGGTTTGTTCACACGGAGCGCTTCCTCGACGAATGCAGCCTTGTCTCTCATTACCGTCTCTCCAACCCAGCGCATATGTATTGGGCATGACCAGCAAAAAGGTTCAGGAAAGAGTAGCCCATCTGTCCTTACGGGGACCAAACGGATGTTGAATGATTGAGGTGTCGCTCTGTAATTTGATAGTTTGCATAGAGACTGATGACATTCAACGTGGTGTTCAAAATCGTGTGGTTGTTTGAAAAGAGCCCACTGCCCACCCTCCAGCGGTGGCTGAATTCCTCTATTCGCGGATTGGTTTAGATGATAGCAAAGTAATATTTTTTGGTAGGCCTAGATATGGTTGCCATAAACTACAGAAAACATTGTGTAGTAAATCAGGGGAAATGTTCCAGTTTATACTATTCCCTGGAAAACCACACGAAACTCCTGACTAGAACGTTACAATAATGTAGTGTTGGATTGACATTCTATAAGTAGAACGTCAATGCCCGATGATGATAATGATGATGATGATGATGATAATGGTGGTGGTGACGGCTGTGTGTGTGTGTGTGTGTGTGTGTGTGTGTGTGTGTGTGTGTGTGTGTGTGTGTGTGTGTGTGTGTGTGTGCGTGTGTGTGTGTGTGTGTGTGTGAGAGAGAGAGAGAGAGAGAGAGAGAGAGAGAGAGAGAGAGAGAGAGAGAGAGAGAGAGAGAGAGAGAGAGTGAGTGAGTGAGTGAGTGAGTGAGTGAGTGAGAGAGAGAGAGAGAGAGAGAGAGAGAGAGAGAGAGAGAGAGAGAGAGAGAGAGATCAGTAAGAGAGTGCCTCTGAGGAAAAGCAAAATTAAAAGCAAGATAGACCTACGTTCTTGTTGGTATTTAACCGATATATTGTTTGTACAAAAATGGCAGCATTACAAACTATTATGTAGGCTGTTAGGCCAATATCGATGGTCAGCAGGATGGCTGCGAGTCCAAAGCCGTTGAAGGGTTGCTTTTGGAAAACATTGCTTCCTCCCTTGTGTTCTCTTTCCCAATACAGTTATCCGAGTATCTGCGGAACCTACACAAAATCATTTCATATTTTAAAACTTAGTGGAGGAATTTGCCGTCCCTCTTCGGAACACTTTCTTAAGTAAGGTGCAGGACCGTTTCCGTTGGCTGGTGGTGCTATAATTCAATTTATGCTCCTTGCTGCAGTTGTGAAGAGATGGGCAGTGTCAGTGGAAGGAAAGGAACGAATGAAAGGGCGCGGGTGGGGACCGCAGATTTCCCCCCTTTTCACTACGTCGACAGAAGAACAGGACTATTGAGGCAGAGTTGAAGTTATAACAGCCGGCGACTGTTTGACTGTTTATAGCATTTGTTAAAGAATGATTATAGGGTAAACAAAGATTGGCGACTTCACTCAAGTCTGCCACCACCATTTTTTTTTTCAACTGGCTCGTCACACACAGTCTCCGTGAGGCTGGTTTAATTACACTTGCTGAGCTCACCCCTGTCCTGTGGCATTATGAGTTCAAGCCAAGGTGTTCAAGAACACACGCACGGGATCATCTCTTCCTCGCGTGATTACCTCTGAGGTGTGTCGGTGGAAGAGACCACATTCATTGTTTTCCCTTTTAGAAACTACCCCGCCCTCGCTTGAGTTATAAGTCAATAGAACAGCTGTTAATGGTTTAGTTTCTTTTGTAAGATTATTCTAGCTAAATTGCTGTTCTCATACGAGACCATTTTTATACAGGCCGATAACACATAGCCTAAGCTAAATGAAATTGTTTATGGAAATAATTTACTTTGACCAGTCCATTTTTAAATCTAGGATTCGATCCATTGCTTTCTGCAATCGGGTGCTGCTGGTCACAGTAGTGAGAGGACAATTTTGACAGTGTTGGTTTTGGAAACACACAAGGTTCTGAAAGGTTGTAACGCACTGTTTCCGTATTGACAAACAGAACATGGAAGTTATCAGCTCTGACTCTGTGATTTCATTTCAAGATCTTCATTTAATCACACCCGTACAGAACAGTAGACATATCATCAGAATGTCTGTCATCCAGTTAGAAAAAAAACTCCAGGTCCAGTTGTGTCTCGTTGTGCAGCCGTGAAATTACTACAGTAAGCTCCATGCACAGTTTATTTCTGCCCGGAGACAGAGTCAGCACCACGGCCAGCTCCCAGATTCACGCCTCATGCCTTCAGCATCGTGGGCAGGTCTTTACCAGAGAATCTGGTCTTACATAAACCCGGCGCCTGTGAGAGAGTCGCTAGACTCGCTACCATTCGCATGGCAGGGCTTTCTTTTAAGGTTCTTGATCAGTGGTGAGAGAGCTCCGAAAATAAAGCCGCAACGCAACGGCACACCACGGAACAGCTGCCGCAGCAGGGAACACGAGGAGCGAAGCGCTCCCCAAAGGGAAAAAAGAGACAGCTGAAGCGAGTGCATTGGAACGAAACTGTTTCCTCCAGGGGTGGAGAAGTGACTGGCCTATTTGTGTTTCTCGTACGATGCTATGACAACCCCCAAATATGGTTTTCCGTTAGCAGTTAGAAAGAAAAGACTATAGCCTAGCTTGACCATGTCTCCACCGATGGGACTTGATGTAGTAGTAGCCTATACACGTATCTGGCATCTCTTCTGCAGCATCTTGCATTCATTGAGATGAAACACATGTTTCTGAACATCACTTTGCTATACAGTCTACGCTAAAACAATCTGATCACACCAGGATATGAATAAGCTATTTTCCACAAACTCACAGCATGTGTGTGCCTTCAAATCCACATGTACAAGTCCTATTGGTTTAGGAGATTAGGATATGCATGTATGTTCAATGTCGAGGAGCAGATAAGATGGCATCATCGTGGTCAGGATACACTGGAAAAACAAAACATTCACACAAATCCATTTTTCATATCAGTGAAATGCATGAATATTTGAATTTGTATTGCAGTGTTTCACCACAAACACCCCAGACTTCCATCACTTCTCTCAA